>NC_135960.1:8315151-8615151 GCF_053455715.1 Rhinoraja longicauda
CCCGCCATTCCGGGAATTAACCTAGTAATGTTGGCTGCTTTTCTGGGGTAGCATGAAGTATAGATGGTGTTAACAGTGGAAAGTCTAGTCTTCGTGATTTACTATGACTATGTCTATAACTTAGTGGTAGTTTTTAGTTTAGAGATACAGCGTGGAAACAGCCCATTCGGCCCACCGAGTCCGCGCCGAACAGCGATCCCCTCACACATACGCTATCCTACACATGAGGGACAATCTATAATTCACAGAATCCAATGAACCCACACACCTGCACGTCTTTGGAGTGTGTGAGGAAACCGAAGATCTCGGAGAAAACCCACGCAAGTCACGGGGGGAACTTGCAAACTCCGTACAGACAGCACCCTTAGTCAGGATCGAACCCGGGTCTCTGGCGCCTAAAGGCAGTAGCTCCACCCTGTTATTCAGTCTGAAGAAGGGTCTCGACCCAAAACCTCATCCATTCCTTCTCTCCCGAGATGCTGCCTGATCTGCTGAGTTACCCCAGCATTTTGTGAATAAAAACCTTCGATTTGTACCAGCATCTGCAGTTATCCTATTATACTAACAGTAGCTCCACCCCGCCGCCCAAGCTTTGTAATTGCTTACAGTCTTGGGCAGAGCACACCCAATCCAAGCTGTGATGGAAACTGGCAGTCTGGGATATCGGATGTAGCATTTCCTGTCTTCTGGCTCACAAAGTGCATGGCTACATGAATACTTCAAGCCTATCTTTAAGTTAGACAGAATTGCAAGCACGGTGGTGCAGCGGTAGAGTTCATACAATGATTACAGCGTCAGAGATACATTTTTCCGATCCCAACTACGGGTGCTGCCTGTACGGAGTTTGTACGTTCTCCCCGTGGGTTTTCTCCGAGATCTTCGGTTTCCTCCCACACCCCAAATACCGTACGTGGAAGGTTTGTGGGTTAATTGGCCCGGTATAAATGTAAAATCGCCCCTCGTGTGTGTAGGACAGCGTTAATATGCGGGGATCGCTGGTCGGTGGGCCGAGGGCCATTTTCCTTGCTGCATCTCGAAACGAAACTAGACAAAACTAAACTGAACACTGAAAAATGATGTAGAATCTGAACTTCGCTCATCTGTCTTCTAACCATCAGACATGCCGTGCATGCTGCATGACTTCCCACGCCCGGACTAGCTTCTTGGTGCCACCATTTTAGGAGCCTCAAGGAGATATCTATGACTTAACGATTAGTAATTTTAATGAAAATACAATGAAAAGGAGTAGACGACACAAAGGAGATAGACGCAAAATGCTGGAATAACTCAGCGGGGTCAGGCAGCATCTCTGGAGCGATGGAATAGGTGACGTTTCGGGTCGAGACCCTTCTTCAGACTGAGAGTCAGGGGAGAGAGAAACAAGAGACATGGAGAATGTTGCAGAACTATCCTGAGAGAAAGGAGGAGAGATATAGACGGTGACAAAGTGAGACATAGAACAAATGTATGAAAGATGTGCAAAAAAGTAACGATGATAAAGGAAACAGGCCATTGTTTGCTGTGGGCGAGGTGAAAACGAGTTACAGTCAATGAGACACAAACAAGACTACTTTGAAATCAGGCACTGCGTCTTGGGTGGGGGAGGAGAAATGTCAGGAAGTATATTTGTCAAACATGACATCTAAAGAGTAAATTGAATGGTTTTATTGATGTGCCTGTCCCAGGAAAAAAAAAGGCGAAATCTTTGAGCCAAAGCAGTTATCATCTTCAATATTATCATAAAACATAATGTTATTAACAGAGCTCGTCTGAAATGTTTCATGGCCTCTCTATATTAACTGGTGAAGAAGTCTCATGCTGTGAGATGGGCCATTAAGAGAGAATAGCTCCAGGATGGTATTATACAAAAGATAAGTTAGCACTTCAGTTCTATCACATTCATAGACAGTTCTATCATAGGTTTGCATAAAATTAACCAGTGTTAAAACATTTGATGTAATATGATGCCTTTTTAGATAATAGTTTACACAAAGCTAGGTGGCGAGGTGGTGCAGAGGTAGTGCTGCTGACTTACAGCGCCAGAGACCCGGGTTCGATCCCGACTACGGGTGCTGTCTGTATGGAGTTTGTACGTTCTCCCCATGACCCTTCTCCGAGATCTTTGGTTTCCTCCCACGCTCCAAAGACGTACAGGTTTGTAGGTTAATTGGTTTGGTATAGAAACATAGAAAATAGGTGCAGGAGTAGGCCATTCGGGCCTTCGAGCCTGCACCGCCATTCAATATGATCATGGCTGATCATCCAGCTCAGTAACCTGTACCTGCCTTCTCTCCATACCCCCTGATCCCTTTAGCCACAAGGGCCACATCTAACTCCCTCTTAAATATAGCCAATGAACTGGCCTCAACTACCTTCTGTGGCAGAGAATTCCACAGACTCTCTGCCACAGAAGGTAGTTGAGGGGGAGGGGGAGGGAGAGGGAGAGGGAGAGGGAGAGGGAGAGGGAGAGGGAGAGGGAGAGGGAGAGGGAGAGGTAGAGGGAGAGGGAGAGGGAGAGGGAGAGGGAGAGGGAGAGGGAGAGGGAGAGGGAGAGGGAGAGGGAGAGGGAGAGGGAGAGGGAGAGGGAGAGGGAGAGGGAGAGGGAGAGGGGAGAGGGGAGAGGGAGGGGGAGAGGGAGGGGGAGAGGGGAGAGGGAGAGAGGGGGGAGAGTGTGCCAGCAGGCACACACTAATTCTTTGCTTTTGCAAACATAAAATGAAGTGGCATGTGCGAATTTAATTAAATTGAAGATGACATTGAGAGTGCTGCTGAAGACACGCTATCAAAATGCTGGTAACATATTTCTATTAATTTTGATTCCTTGCATTTTCTCTATTACACTGAGTCTGTGTGTGTCATTTCATTATTCCTTGTAAGTAATAGCATATCATTTCGGATGCAATATTCCTGAAGTACTAAAACAAGGTATTAGACTTCATAACCATTTTACGTGGATCAAGGGTAAGTTGTTCTAATCCATGCCCATGCTTCAGAAAGTAATTCAATGCATGCCACAGATAAAATACAAATGTTACATATGGAAAACTGAGAAGGAAGGCATCAGAAGTGATCATGGGGAAGATGTATGAGATTCAGGAAGATTTACCAGGATGTTGCCAGGACTAGAGTGCCCGAGCTCATGGGAGTGTTGAGCAGGCTGGGACTCTGTTCCTTGGAGTGCAGGAGGATGAGGGCTGATCTTATAGAGGTGCATAAAATCATGAGAGGAATGGATCGGGTAGATGCACAGCTTGTCTTGCCCAGAGCAGTTGAATCGAGGACCAGAGGACATCGGTTTACAGTGAAGGGGAAAAGATTTAATAGGAATCTGAGGGGTAACTTTTTCACACAAAGGGAGGTGGGTGTATGGAACGAGCTGCCAGAGATGGTAGTTGAGGCAGGGACTATCCCAACATTTAAGAAACAATTATGGGAGGGGAGGGGAGGGGAGGGGAGAATTTGGTCTTTCCTCGCCTCCAGCTCTCCCCCCTCCCCCCCTCCCCCCCCCTCTCCCCCCCCCCCCCCCCACCCTCCCACTTCTACTTTCAGTCTGAAGAAAGGTCCAATCCCGAAACGTCACCCATCCTTTTTCTCCGGAGTTCACTTTAGTTTAGTTTAGTTTAGAGATACAGCGCGGAAACAGGCCCTTCGGCCCACCGAGTCCACGCCGACCAGCGATCCCCGCACACTGACACTATCCTACACACACTAGGGACAATTGACACTTGTACCAAGCCAATTAACCTGCAAACCTGTATGCCTTTGGAGTGTGTGAGGAAACCGGAGATCTCGGAGAAAACCCACGCAGGTCACGGGGAGAAGGTCCAGAGAGAACGCGTGGTCGGGATGGAACCAAGGCAACAACTCTACTACTGCCTGACCCGCTGAGTTGCTCCAGCAATTTGTTTTTAACCAGCATCTGCAGTTCCTTCTTTCCACACAAAGTTATTATCATGCCAGATCAAGTAGAAATGCATGGATATATAACTACAAATAATGGTGCATCTCATGTATTGAACACATTATCTGTAATTCAATACGCGCTCAATTGTTCACTTTGCATGCTTCATAGCCACCTCTTGATAGTGTCATTACAGTAACTTTTGTGCCACAATTGTTTTCAAAACAATTTCAAACAACTAATTTGCACGTCTTTGTCCTCTTATGAATCCCACATTGTCTCCAATAATGTAATTGCAGGGTAATCTGGACAGTTTGACATTTTAAAATGGATGGGAAAACAGCACAGTAATATATTGCAAATTGTAACCAAGTTGTATTATTCTTTACTCGGTAAAGCCAGTTCAGAAACAATCAGAAACAAGAGGTTTCATTGAAATTGGTGTTATATTTTAAAAGTTATTCACATTTTAAAGTTTAAAAAGTGGAGGGAGGGGGGGGAGAGGGGAGTGGGGAGGGGGGGGAGAGGGATGGAGGGGGGAGGAGAGAGGAGGGAGGGGGAGAGGAGGGAGGAGGTGGAGGGAGGGGAGAGAGGGGGAGGGGAGGGAGAGGGGAGAGGGAGGGAGGGGGAGGGAAATGGGGAGGGGGGTGTGGAGGGGGAGAGGTGGGGGTGAGGGGGAGGGGAAGGAGAGGGGGAGGGGAGGGAGAGGGGAGGGGAAGGGGGAGAGGGGGGTGGAGGGAGGGAGGGAGGGGAAGAGGGGAGAGAGGGGGAGGGGAGAGGAGGGAGAGGGGAGGGGAATGGGGAGAGGGGGGTGGAGGTGGGGAGTGAGGGGGAGGGGGTGGGAGATGGAGGGGGAGGAGAGGGGGAGGGGAGGGAGAGGGGAGGGGAAGGGGGAGAGGGGGGTGGAGGGGGTGGGGGGGGAGGAGAGGGTGCTGCACCAATGCAGGAGAGGTTTGGGCCCAATGGGTCCACTTGCTCTAGTAGCTTCTAAAAATGCTAATGCACCTACAGTTCCAAAGGTCAGCACTGAAGAATGCAAAGACAGACACAAAGTGCTGGAGTAACTCAGCGGGTCAGGCTGCATCTCTGGAGAAAAAGGATAGGTGATCGGTTTCGGGTGCATCACACAAACACACATCTCCCTTCCCTTGACTCCATCTATACCTCACGCTGCCTCGGCAAGGCCAGCAGCATAATCAAAGACGAGTCGCTCCCTGGCCACTCCCTCTTCTCCCCTCTCCCATCAGGCAAAAAGGTATAGAAGTGTGAAAACGCACGCCTCCAGATTCACGGATAGTTCCTGCCCAGCAGTTTTCAGCCAACTGAACCATCTGACCACACAGCCTGAGAGCTGTGCTGAACTGCTATCTGCCTCTTTGGTGACCCTCGGACTATCCTTGATCCGACTTTGCTGGCTTTACCTTGCACTAAACGTTATTCCCTTATCATGTATCTGTACACTGTAAATGGCTCGATTGTAATCATGTATTGTCTTTCCGCTGACTGGATAACATGCAATAAAAGCTTTTCACTGCACACGTACACGTACTCAGTACACGTGGCAATAAACTAAACTGAACTGAACCATTGCAGAGAGAGGCCACGTGCAAATTGGAGGAACGGCACCTCATATTTTGCTTAGGTTGTTTGCACCCCAGCGGTGTGAACATTGACCCATTTTTAGTAACTTTATCTTACAATCCCTTCCCTTCCTCCACCCTAGTCATTTTAACAGTTCCACAGATCTCCACATAGTTCCCTCCTGAGATCATATTTTCCCTGGCCGACAATCAACTTACCAGGCACCACCTTGCCTGAGGTCATTTGTGGCCCTGATTTATCCTGGTATTAGCTCTTCAATTCAACCCCCCCCCCACCAAACCGCACCCCCATCTTTCAGTCTGAAGGAGGGTCATGACCTGAAACGTCACCTTTCTTATTTCTCCAGAAATGCTGCCTGACCTGCTGAGATACTCCATCACTTTGTGTCTACCTTTGGTATACACCAGCATCTGCAGTTCCTTGACTCCACTAAAGAATGCAAAGTCAGTCAATAGCAAATTGACTTCATTTGAGATCAACGTTTTTAAATACTGGAGTGTCTCTCTAATTCGAGATTATGGTGGCGCAGCGGTAGAGTTGCTGCCTTACAGCGCTTGCAGCGCCCGAGACCCGGGTTCGATCCCGACTACGGGCGCTGTCTGTACAATAGACAATAGACAATAGACAATAGGTGCAGGAGGAGGCCATTCGGCCCTTCAAGCCAGCACCGCCATTCAATGTGATCATGGCTGATCATTCTCAATCAGTACCCCGTTCCTGCCTTCTCCCCATACCCCCTGACTCCGCTATCCTTAAGAGCACTATCTAGCTCTCTCTTGAATGCATTCAGAGAATTGGCCTCCACTGCCTTCTGAGGCAGAGAATTCCACAGATTCACAACTCTCTGACTGAAAAAGTTTTTCCTCATCTCAGTTCTAAATGGCCTACCCCTTATTCTTAAACTGTGGCCCCTTGTTCTGGACTCCCCCAACATTGGGAACATGTTTCCTGCCTCTAACGTGTCCAACCCCGTAATAATCTTATACGTTTCGATAAGATCTCCTCTCATCCCTTTGAATTCCAGTGTATACAAGCCTAGTTTGTACGTTCTTCCCGTGACCTGCGTGGGTTTTCTCCGAGATCTTCAGTTTCCTCCCACACTCCACAGATGTACTGGTTTGTAGGTTAATTGGCTTGGTGTATGTTTAAATTGTCCCTAGCGTGTATAGGATAGTGTTAATGTGCGGGGATCGCTGGTCGGAGCGGACTCGGTGGGCCTGTTTCTCTGAAACTAAAAACTAAAACTAAAACACATTAAACTCAGAATTAAAGGACATACCTTTTGGAAGGAGATGAGGTGGAATCTCTATGACGATGACACAGTGGGAGGTGAATGGCGGGACTATCATATGTTGAAAGTCTGGAGCGACTAGGCTTGTATACACTGGAATTTAGAAGGATGAGAGGGGATCTTGTCGAAACATATAAGATTATTAAGGGGTTGGATACGTTAGTGGCAGGAAACGTGTTCCCAATGTTGGGGGAGTCCAGAACCAGGGGCCACAGTTTAAGAATAAGGGGTAGGCCATTTAGAACGGAGATGAGGAAAAACCTTTTCACTCAGAGAGTTGTAACTGTGGAATTCTCTGCCTCAGAAGGCAGTGGAGGCCAATTCTCTGAATGCATTCAAGAGAGAGCTAGATACAGCTCTTAAGGGCAGTGGAGTCAGGGGGTATGGGGAGAAGGCAGGAACGGGGTACTGATTGAGAATGATCAGCCATGATCGCATTGAATGGCGGTGCTGGCTCGAAGGGCCGAATGGCCTACTCCTGCACCTATTGTCTATTGTCTAAAATGTGGAACGTTTTGCCACAGAATGCTGTGGAGGCATAGTCAGTGAATATTTTTAAGGCAGAGATAGATAGGTTCTTGATTAGTATGGCCATCCGGGGTTATGGGCAGGAGCATAGAGTTGAGAGGGAAAGATAGATCAGCCATGATTGAATGGTGGAGTAGACTTGATGGGATGAATGGTCCAATTCTGCTGCTCTCCCTCATGAACTAATATATGGTAACATCATAGTGCTGGTTACATCTTGAATCCAAAAATAAACCTTGCCCTCACTAGTTAATCCTGGACAATTATAATCATTGTCCCTGTATTTAAATGCCTCGAGAAGCGTATTACTGTTGTGAAATCCTCTTGACTTTCACCACTGCGTAATCTTTCAATTGCAATATTGGGATGCAGTTTTTAATCACCATGTATTGCCAAGAGGTATTCCATCTCAGCAGCCCATTCGCATTTAAATTTTTTAAATTATGTTCTGTTTGGGTAATTATAGAATAGATTATCCTGGCCTAACGCGAGTGGATAGTTAAGTTAGAGTCATCGAGTCATGGAGTGATACAGCGAGGAAACAGGCCCTTCAGCCCAACACCGATCAACATGTCCCAGCTACACTCATCCCACCTGCGCGCGTTTGGCCCATATCCCTCTAAACCTGGCCTGTTTGACTGTCTCAGAACCAGGGGCCACAGTTTAAGAATAAGGGGTAGGCCATTTAGAACGGAGATGAGGAAAAACATTTTCAGTCAGAGAGTTGTGAATCTGTGGAATTCTCTGCCTCAGAAGGCAGTGGAGGCCAATTCTCTGAATGCATTCAAGAGAGAGCTAGATAGAGCTCTTAAGGATAGCAGAGTTGGGGGTATGAGGAGAAGGCAGGAACGGGGTACTAATTGAGAATGATCAGCCATGATCACATTGAATGGCGGTGCTGGCTCGAAGGGCCGAATGGCCTACTCCTGCACCTATTGTCTATTGTCTCTTAAACATTGGGATAGTCTGTGACTTAACTACCTACTCTGGCTGCTTGTTCCACATACCCACCACCCTTTATGTGAAAAGGTTACCCCTCAGATTCCTATTAAATCTTTTCCCCTTCACCTTGAACCTGTGTCCTCTATTCCTCGTTGTCATACTTTGAGCACGAGACGCTGTGCATCTCCCCGATGAAGAAGGACATTTTTGCCATTGAGGGCGTGCAGCGTAGGTTCACGAGGTTAATTCCCGGGATGGCGGGACTGTCACATGGAGAAAGAATGGACCGACTGGGCTTGTTTCCCTGGAATTTAGAAGGATGAGAGGGGATCTTATGGAAACATATAAAATTCTTAAGCGATTAGATAGGCTAGATGCAGGAAACATGTTCTCGATGTTGGGGGAGTCCAGAACCAAGGGCCACAGTTTAAGAATAAGGGGTAGGCCATTTAGAACTGAGATGAGAAAAACTTTTTCACCTAGAGATGTGAATCTGAGGAATTCTCTGCCACAGAAGGCAATGGAGGCCAATTCACTGAATGCTTTGAAGAGAGAGTTAGATATAGCTCTTGGGCTAACGGAATCGAGGGATATGGGGAGAAGGCAGGAACGGGGTACTGATTTTGGATGATCAGCCGTGATCATATTGAATGACGGAGCTGGCTCAAAGGGCCGAATGGCCTACTCCTGCACATATTTTCTATGTTTCCATGTCCTAAAATGTCACCTGTTCCTATTCCCCAGAGAAGCTGTCTTATCCTCGGAGTTACTCCAGCTTTTTGCGTCTGTCGCCGGTTTAAACGTATTGCGGCACGGTGGCGCAGCGGTAGAGTTGCTGCCTTAGAGCGAATGCAGCGCCGGAGACGCAGGTTCGATCCTGACTACGGGCGCCGTCTGTACGGAGTTTGTACGTTCTCCCCGTGACCTGCGTGGGTTTTCTCCGAGATCTTCGGTTTCCTCCCACACTCCAAAGACGTACAGGTATGTAGGTTAATTGACTGGGTAAATGTAAAAGAAAAATTGTCCCTAGTGTGTGTAGGGTAGTGTTAATGTGTGGGGATCGCTGGGCGGCGCGGACCCGGTGGGCCGAAGGGCCTGTTTCCGCGCTGTATCTCTAAATCTAAAAAAAAATTCGAAAACCAGCATTTGCGGTTCCTTCCTGCACTTTTAAATTCTCATCCTAGTTTCCAATTCTCTCTGTACCCCATGTGTCTTCCTCCGGCCTGACAATTCTAAAAATGTCCTGAACTTCTCCAATGTAGGTCATGTTCACATCTAATTAAAAGTGAACGTTCCCACCATCGCATCCGTCAACCAACTCCGGCCCCAAGCTCTGATATGCCCCAGATCTTTCTGCTTCCTTTCTTACGCTGTTTAAAACATGAGCGTGTGACTTAGAAACAGGAGTAGACCCCCTTCAGCCCCCCTCAAGCCTGTTCCACCATCCAATAAGATGCAGTTGAATAAGAAAATAACTGCAGATGCTGGTACAAATCGATTTATTCACAAAATGCTGGAGTAACTCAGCAGGTCAGGCAGCATCTCGGGAGAGAAGGAATGGGTGACGTTTCGGGTCGAGACCCTTCTTCAGACTGATGTCGGGGGTGGGACAAAGGAAGGATATAGGTGGAGACAGGAAGATAGAGGGAGATCTATCACCTGCACCTCCTCCAACCTCATCTATTGCATCCGCTGCTCTAGATGTCAACTTATTTATATTGGCGAAACCAAGCGCAGGCTCGGCGATCGCTTCGCTGAACACCTGCGCTCGGTCCGCATTAACGCAACTGATCTCCCGGTGGCCCAGCACTTTAACTCCCCCTCCCATTCCCAGTCTGACCTCTCTGTCATGGGCCTCCTCCAGTGCCATAGTGAGGCCCGCCGGAAATTGGAGGAGCAGCACCTCATATTTCGCCTGGGCAGTTAGCGGCCCGGTGGTATGAACGTCGACTTCTCCAACTTCAGATAGCTCCTCTGTCCCTCCCTTCCCCTCCTCCTTCCCAGATCTCCCTCTATCTTCCTGTCTCCACCTATATCCTTCCTTTGTCCCACCCCCGATATCAGTCTGAAGAAGGGTCTCGACCCGAAACGTCACCCATTCCTTCTCTCCCGAGATGCTGCCCGACCTGCTGAGTTACTCCAGCATTTTGTGAATAAGATGCAGTTGAAGATTGTCACCTCAGTTCCTCGTTATTTTCTAAACGCCCTGCTTGACAAAATTCCATCTCGACTCAGAGACATAAAGCATGGAAACGTGTTTGGCTGTGCCAACTATCAACCGCCTATTCAGAGGTTGTAGCGTGGAAACAGGTCCATCGGCCCATTGATTTCACCATTGATCACCCGTTCACACTAGTTTTCTGTTATACCAGTTTTGCATTCACTTGGGGGCATTTTAACCTACAAACCCGCTGCACGTCTTAGAGATGTGGAAGGAGACCGGAGCAACCAAATATTTGAGATAGGTAGATTCCTGATTACTACGGGTGTCAGAGGTTATAGGGAGAAGGCAGGAGAATGGGGTTCGGAGGGACAGATTGATCAGCCACCATTGAATGGCAGAGTAGACTTGATGGGCCGAATGGCCTAGTTTTGCTCCTATCTCTTACGATCTTATGATCACCCGCAAGAAACCCACAAGGTCAGAGGGAGAAGGTGCAAACTCCACACAGACAGTACCCGGGGCTCTGGCGCTGTGAGGCAGCAGCTCTACCTGCTGTGCCACTGTGGCGCCCACTTACTTGAAACGTGAACTCTTTCCATTACAAAGATGCGACTTGACCCGCTGAGTATTTCTAGCAATGTTGGTTTTATTTAAAAATAAAATCATTTACGCTCGGCCTCCATAAATCACTTTAAAAAGTAATTCCCCTTGAGGGAGTGCAGCGTAGGTTCACGAGGTTAATTCCCGGAATGGCGGGACTGTCATATGTTGAAAGACTGGAGCGACTGTGCTTGTATACTCTGGAATTTAGAAGGATGAGAGGGGATCTTATTGAAACATATATGATTATAAAGGGATTGGACATGCTAGAGGCAGGAAACATGTTCCCAATGTTGGGGGAGTCCAGAACCAGAGGCCACAGTTTAAGAATAAGGGGCAGGCCATTTAGAACGGAGATGAGGAAAAACTTTTTCACTCAGAGAGTTGTGAATCTGTGGAATTCTCTGCCTCAGCAGGCAGTGGAGGCCAATTCTCTGGATGCATTCAAGAGAGAATTAGATAGAGCTCTTAATGTTAGTGGAGTCAAGGGATATGGAGGAGAAGGCAGGAACGGGGTACTGATTGTGGATGATCAGCCATGATCACGGTGAATGGCGGTGCAGGCTCGAAGGGCCGAAGGGCCGAATGGCCTCCTCCTGCGCCTATTGTCAATTGTCATACTCATCATGTCCCCTCAAATTTCTATTACTTCACAAACAACCAGGGACAATTCACTGCGACCCAATTGACCTACTTGATAGAAGTATATAAAATTATTGGAGGCATAGATAGGTTTGACAGTCCCAGTGAGGAAATGCCAAAGACCAGAGGGCATATATTTAAGGTGAGAGGAGGAAGGTTTAAGGTTTAAGGGAGATGTGTGGGCAGAGGCTTTTTAAAACAAATACCGAGTGGTGAGTGCCTGGAATTGACTGCCAGAGGGGGTGGTGACATTCAAGAGCTTTTAGATAGCCACATTTGTACGAACACAATGGAAGGATATTGAACGCAGAACACTGCAGCACAAGAACAGGCCCTTTGGTTCACATCGTCTGTGCTAAACATGATGCCAAGACCATCTCTTATCAACCTGCACATTATCTATCACCGTCCATATCCATGTGCCAACTCAAAATTCCTCTGCACACGATTGCTGTTTAGGGTCATGCAATCAATTGTATATTTTTGCCTTACATTTTACCTCCAAAAGTGCAACTTTTCTCACACTTTTTCGGATTAAACTCCATCTGCCATTTCTCTGCCCATTTCTGTAGCTGATTTATATCCCGCTGTATACTAGACGGCCTTCCTCACAATCTACAATCCCCACAATCAGCTGGTTCACTTTCCAACAGGACAACAACCCTAAGGCATCATGTTTCTAGCCATAGAGGGAGTACAGAGAAGGTTAATCAGATTGATCCCTGGGATGGCAGGACTTTCATATGAAGAAAGACTGGATAGACTAGGCCGATACTCGCTGGAATTTAGAAGACTGAGGGGGGATCTTATAGAAACATATAAAATTCTTTAGGGGTTGGAGAGGCTAGATGCGCGAAGATTTTTCCCGATGTTGGGGAAGTCCAGAACCAGGGGTCACAGCTTAAGGATAAGGGGGAAGTCTTTTATAACTGAGATGAGAAAACATTTCTTCACACAGAGAGTGGTGAGTCTGTGGAATTCTCTGCCACAGAAGGTAGTTGAGGCCAGTTCATTGGCTATATTTAAGAGGCAGTTAAATGTGGCCCTTGTGGCTAAAGTGATCAGGGGGTTTGGAGAGAAGGCAGGTACAGGATACTGAGCTGGATGATCAGCCATGATCATATTGAATGGCGGTGCAGGCTCGAAGGGCCGAATGGCCTACTCCTGCACCTATTTTCTATGTTTCTATGAAGGACACAGCCAAGACAATGCAGGAGTGGCTTCGTGACAAATCTGTGAATGTTCTTAAGTGGCCCAGCCAGAGCCCGAACTTGAACCCGATCGAACATCTCTGGAGGGACCTGAAAATAGCCGTGCATCGACGATCCCCATCCAACCTAACAGAGCTTGAGAGGATCTGCAGAGAAGAATGGGAGAAATTACCAGAATACAGGTGTGCCAAGCTTGTAGCGTCTTACCCAAGAAGACTTGAGGCTGTAATCGCTGCCAAAGGAGCCTCAACAAAGTACTGAGTAAATGGTCTGAATACTAATGTAAATGTGATATTTCAGTGATTTCTTTTTAATTACTTTGCAAAAATTTCTAAACACCTGTTTTCGCTTTTTTTATTATGGGGTATTGTGTGTAGATTGATGATAAAAAAATGGATTTCATCCATTTTAAAATAACGCTGCAACATAGCAAAATGTGGAAAAAGTGAAGGGGTCTGAATACTTTCTGAATGCACTGTATATGCACACAGATATCAATAAACAGCTAAGATTGTGGCACAGATCCCTGCAGAACTCCACTGACACAGCCTAAATATCATCCTTCCACCACAACCCTCTTTCTTCCATCAGTAAGCCAGTTCTGAATACATACGACCAAGTCACTGTTAATTCCATGCACCATATGTGGGCAGAGAAGATCATTGAACTTACAACACGCTCAGCATGGATATTGTGGGCTGAAGGGCCTTTCCTATGCTGTACTGTACGATGTTTCTTGTGGCTATCCCCATTGGTTTGGAGTCCTACGGTTTCCTTAAAATCATTCAAAGATTCTGCTTCTACTGCTCTTTTAAGTGAATTCAAAAGACTTACAACCCTCAGAGGGAAAAAAAAAACGATCTCATCTCTGCCTTTAATAGATGTTGCCTTATTCCTGAAGTGACCCTAACTTTTAGGTTTTGCCACAAGAGAAAATATCTTCTCCATCGTGATCCCGTCTCAACCTCAGAATTTAGTTAGTTTCAATCAACTCGTCTTTTACTCTTCTAAGCTGGACTTTCAAAAAGCCTTTGACAAGATCCCACACAAGGGATTAGTGTGCAAAATTAGAGCACATGGTATTGGGGGTAGGGTATTGACATGGATAGAGAACTGGTAGTGTAAGAAAATAACTACAGATGCTGGTACAAATCGAAGGTATTTATTCACAAAAAGCTGGAGTAACTCAGCAGGTCAGGCTGCATCTCGGGAGAGAAGGAATGGGTGACGTTTCGGGTCGAGACCCTTCTTCAGACTGCTGAAGAAGGGTCTCGACCCGAAACGTCACCCATTCCTTCTCTCCCGAGATGCTGCCTGACCTGCTGAGTTACTCCAGCATTTTGTGAATAAATACCTTGGATAGAGAACTGGTTGGCAGACAGGAAGCAAAGAGTAGGAATTAAAGGGTACTTTTCAGAATGGCAGGCAGTGACTAGTGGGGTGCCGCGAGGCTCGGTGCTGGGACCCCAGTTGTTTACAATATATATTAACGATTCAGACGAGGGAATTAAATGTAACATTTCCAAGTTTGCGGATGACACAAAGCTGGGTGGCAGTGTGAGCTGCGAGGAGGATGCTATGAGGCTGCAGGGTGACTTGGCTAGGTTGGGTGAGTGGGCAGATGCATGGCAGATGCAGTAAAATGAGGATAAATGTGAGGTTATCCACTTGGGTGGCAAGAACAGGAAGATAGATTATTATCTAAATGGTATCAGATTAGGAAAATGGGAGGTGCTACAAGACCTGGGTGTGCTTGTACATCAGTCACTGAAAGTAAGCATGCAGGTACAGCAGGCAGTGAAGAATGCCAATGGCATGTTGGCCTTCATTGCGAGAGGATTTGATTTTAGAAGCAAGGAGGTCCTACTGCATTTGGACAGGGCCCTGGTGAGACAGCACCTGGAGTATTGTGTCCAGTTTTGGTCTCCTAATTTGAGGAAGGACATTATCAAAGATACTAGAAGCACAAGATGGACCACTCCGTTGAAATCGCCTATACTGAAGTGTAGTTCGCCAAGGAGCCATTTTAGTGGGCAAAACCCGCAGTTCACTAAGCCTCGCGCAGTGTAATCAGTGTTTTGGGGGAACAGTATGTGTGATGATACCATTAAAATGCAGAATATTTCATCTATCAATTCACAGATTTTTGTTATTTTTCTTTTTAAATGTTTCTGCAAGTTTCTGCCTACTAAAATGGCGCCGTGACATACTACGGTTTTCAGGGTCGAGTGGTCTATCTTGTTCCTCTAGTATCTTTTGACATTATTGCTCTTGAGGGAGTGCAGCGTGGGTTCACCAAGTTAATTCCTGGCATGGCGGGATTGGCGTATAATGAAAGAACGGGTCGACTTGGGCTTGTATTCGTTGGAATTTAGAAGGATGAGGGGATCTTCTCGAAACATAGAAAATTCCTAGAGGATTGGACAGGGGAGATGCAGGAAAAATGTTCCCGTTGTCGGGGGAGTCCAGAACGAGGGGTCACAGTTTAAGAATAAGCGGTAGGCCATTTAGGACTGAGAGAGGAAAATCATTTTCACCCAGAAAGTTGTGAATCTGTGGAATTCTCTGCCACAGAAGGCAGTGGAGGCCAATTCAATGGGTGTTTTCAAGAGAGAGTTAGATTTAGTTCTTGGGGCTAATGGGATCAAGGGATATGGGGAGAAAGCAGGAATGGGGTACTGATTTTGCATGATCAGCCATGATCATATTGAATGGCGGTGCTGGCTCGAAGGGCTGAATGGCCTACTCCTGCGCCTATTTTCTATGTTTCCATGTTTATATTTGCATTTCGGATATCAGCCTAGGAACCCTAATTTGAACAGTCTCCTTTGCATTTACTTTATTTGTTAAATAAAGCTCATTATTCTTGACGTGGTCTCAGCAATTTCCTGAATAGTTTAGTGTAGAGATACAGCGCGCAAACAGGCCCTTCGGCCCACCAAGTCCGTGCCGACCAGCGATCCCTGCACATTAACACTATCCTACACACTTGGGACAACTTACAATTTTACCAAGCCAATTAGCCTACAAACCTGTACGTCTTTAGAGTGTGGGAGTGAAACCAGAGCACCCAGAGAAAACCCACACAGATCAGAGGGAGAGCGTACAAACTCCTGTCCGTACAGACAGCACCCATAGTCGGGATCGAACCCGGATCTCTGGTGCTGTAAGGCAGCACCCAAACACTGCGCCACCGGTTAACTGAACCAAAACTGCCCTATTTTAACCTTCAATTCCTCGCGCATTAAATAACAATCCATTGACTTTCCTAATTTCTTTTTATCTTCCTACATATAAGCTTTTTGGAAATCATGCTGAGTGTAAAAGTTGGGAGTTCATGTTACAGTTATATAAGATGTTGGTGAGGCCACATCTAGAGCATTGTGTTCAGTTTTGGGCACCGTGTTATGGGAAAGATGATGTCAAACTGGAAAAGGTTCAGAGATGATTTCCCAGTATGTTCCTCGAGGGAATGAGCTGTAGGGAGAGGTTGACCAAGCTTGGGCTCAGTTCCTTGGAGTGCAGGAGGATGAGGGATGAGGGGTGATCTTATGGAAGCAGTTAGACAGGTACATGGATAGGACAAGTTTGGAGGGATGTGGACCCAATGCTGACAGGTGGGACAAGTGTAGCTGGGACATGTTGGCTGGTGTGCGCAAGTTGGGCCGAAGAGCCTGTTTCCACACTGTATCACTCCATGAGTCTAAGTATACAAAATCATGAGAGGAATAGATTGGGTAAACTCACTGAGTCTTTCACCCAGAGTAGGGGAATCGAGAGCCAGAGGACATAGGTTTCAGGTGAGGGGGGGAGAGATTTAATGGGAACCTGAGGAGTTACCTTTTCCTACACAAAGGGTGGTGGGTGCATGGAACGAGCTGCCGGAGGAGGTAGCTGAGGTAGGTACCATTGCAACGTTAAAGAAGCATTTAGACCGGTACAATGATAGTTTATGTTTAGAGGGATATGGGTTAAAGGCAGGCAGGTAGGACTAGTGTAGATGGGGCACATTGTTCGGCCTGGGGAACTTGGGCTGAAGAAGGGTCTCGACCCGAAACGTCACCCATTGCTTCTCTCCAGAGATGCTGCCTGTCCCGCTGTGTTACTCCAGCACTTTGTGTCTCTCTTCGCGTTGCATGAACTGTTACACGCACACTGGCATCTGTAGTCTGCGGTCTGCTGTCATTTTTGAAATATTATACTTCATTTCAGCATCCAAAATGGAACATTTGAGGCTTTCTCACATTGTACTCCATTTGCCATTTTTTTCTCCCTTTTTATTGCCTGTTTATAGCAATTGAAAGGCCGCCTCTGTCCTCTTTGTAACCCGATTTCCGATCTACCTCGGTGTCATTAGTTAATCTACCTCTGATACCATCTTGAAAGTCATTGATGTGCATTATTATGTGAAGCCCCAGCACTGACCCCTGTGGCACACCATTTATCGTTTTTTGCCAAGAAGACAAAGACCCATTTATGCTGCTTGCAATGTCGTGTTATAACAACAATCATCCGTACACTCCAAACGTTACCCATCAGCTTTTATTTCCCGCAATTATCTTTAAACGAGCAACTTATTAAATGCCTTCTGGAAATCTAAATGTAATATATCCACTCGTTCCTTTTTCCCACTACAGGTAACGTCATTTTACGAAGTTGGAGTAAAGCCCAAGTACACGGCGGCACGGTGGCGCAGCGGTAGAGTTGCCGCCTTACAGCACCGGAGACCCAGGTTCAATCCTGACACATCAGTCTGAAGAAGGGTCTCGACCCGAAAACGTCACCCATTCCTTCTCTCCAGAGATGCTGCCCGACCCGCTGAGTTACTCCAGCATTTTGTGACACCTTCGATTTGCACCAGCATCTGCAGTTATTTTCCTACACATCCTGACTACCGGTGCTGCCTGTACAAGAGTTTGTACGTTCTCCCCGTGACCTGTGTTCGTTTCCACTGGGATCTCCCGTTTCCTCTCACACTCCAAGACGCACAGATTTGTAGGTTAATTGTCTTGGTATAATTGTAAACTGTCCTCAGTGTGCGTAGGTTAGCGTTAGTGTTATTCTGCCCAATCCTCTAACCTATTTACTGTCTTTGCAAAATTATACACATTTGAGTCTAACACTATCCTTAACTCTTTCAATTAGCCATACATGGTGGGACTTGCGATCCCAGCCTTTTGCCCACCTTCTCAAGTAGAAGCAAAAGCAAAACTCAATGGCAGTGTGATGTGGTCCATGGGGTCCAAATTACTTTGGAGTTTTCATTTCTGATTGAAATGTATCCTTTGCACTTTTTCTCAAAGATTCCCTTAAATGCTCAACTCAGTTCAGTTGCTTTACAGCCAAGTATACTGAGGTACAGTGAAAAGCTTGTGTTGCCTGCTATCCAGTCAGTGGAAAGACAATGCATGATTACAATCGAGCCATTTACAGTGTACAGATACATGCTAAGGGAATAACATTTAGTGCAAGGTAGAGCCAGCAAAGTCCGATCAAGTTAGTCCGAAAGTCACCAAAGAGGTAGATAGTAGTTCGGGACTGCTCTCTGGTTGTGGTAGGATGGTTCAGTTGCCTGATAACAGCCGGGACCAAACGGTCCCTGAATCTGGAGGTGTGGCGTTTTCACACTTCTATACTTCTTGCCTGATGGGAGAGGGGAGAAGAGGGATTGGCCAGGTTGCGACCCGTCCTTGATTATGCTGCTGGCCTTGCCGAGGCAGCGTGAGGTATAAATGGAGTCAATGGAAGGGAGGTCAGTTTGTGTGATGGTTAAGGACACGGTTAAGGTTTATGGGCGGCACGGTAGCGCAGCGGTAGAGTTGCTGCTTTACAGCGAATGCAGCGCCGGAGACTCAGGTTCGATCCTGACTACGGGTGCTGCACTGTAAGGAGTTTGTTCGTTCTCCCCGTGACCTGCGTGGGTTTTCTCCGAGATCTTCGGTTTCCTCCCACACTCCAAAGACGTACAGGTATGTAGGTTAATTGGCTGGGTAAAATGTAAAAATTGTCCCTAGTGGGTGTAGGATAGTGTTAATGTGCGGGGATCGCTGGGCGGCACGGACTTGGTGGGCCGAAAAGGCCTGTTTCCGGCTGTATATATATGATATGATATGATATGATATGATATGATATGATATGATATGACATCAGAAGGGAATAAATGTTGCTGTAGGAGTAGAGATTTAAGAGTGTGGAGCCATTGTAATATGTGATTGTAGATCTGCTTCTGGGTCTAGCAGGCAAATAGATGCCTGGGTTGGGCGCCATTTTGGTATGCTGCTGCTATATCCTGACTGAATCTTCCTTCACCTCATTTGCCAGCACAGTTTTAGCTGGTCTAGTTATCATGATCTCATTCCTGTCTTTAAGTCTTGTACCACTACTTGACTCCCTAAAAATTCAATGGAAACTTTAATCATAATTTCATGAGTGATAGGAGCAGAATCAGGCCATTCAGCCCATCGAGTCCGCACTGCCATTCAATCATGGCTGATCTGTCTCACCCTCCTAGCCCCATTTTCCTGCCTTCTCCCCATAATTTGAGGAAGGACATCCTTGTAACTTGACAGCGCAGGTTCACAAGATTGATCCCTGGGATGGCGGGGCTGACATATGAGGAAAGATTGAAAAGACTCGGCTTGTATTCACTGGAGTTTAGAAGAATGAGAGGGGATCTTATAGAGACATATAAAATTATAAAAGGACTGGACAAGCTAGATGCAGGAAAAATGTTCCCAATGTTGGGGGAGTCCAGAACCAGGGGCCGCAGTCTTAGAATAAAGGGGAGGCCATTTAAAACTGAAGTGAGAAGGAGCTTTTTCACCCAGAGAGTTGTGAATTTGTGGAATTCTCTGCCACAGAGGGCAGTGGAGGCCAAATCACTGGATGAATTTAAGAGAGAGTTAGATAGAGCTCCGGGGGCTAGTGGAATCAAGGGACATGGGGAGAAGTTGGGCACAGGTCACTGATTGTGGATGATCAGCCATGATCACAATGAATGGCGGTGTTGGCTCGAAGGGCCGAATGGCCTCCTCCTGCACCTATTTTCGATGTTTCTATGTTGGGTTACAAAATTTAAAAAGAGACAAAATGCTGGAGTCACTCAGAGGGTCAGGGAGCATCTCTGGAGAACAGGGATAGGTGACGTTTCAGGTCGTGACCCTTCTTCCAGATGAAGGAATGTCCCCACCCAAAATGTCACCTGTCCGTGTGTAGGAAGGAACTGCAGACGCTGGTCAAATCCAAAGACAGACACAAAAAGCTGGAGTAACACAGCGGGTCAGGCAGCATTTCTGGAGAAAAGTAATAAGTAAACGTTTCGGGCCGAGAGCCTTCTTCCGACAGAGAGTGAAGGGAAAGTGAAATGAGAAATATAGAAGGTACAAAGGACAAATGGCGGAAGGAACTGCATCTATCCATGTTCTCTAGAGATGCTCCCTTAGCTCCTGAATTTAGAAGGATTAGAGGAGATGTTATCGAAACGTATAAGATTATTAAGGGGTTGGACACGTTAGAGTTAGGAAACATGTTCCCAATGTTGGGGGAGTCCAGAACAGGGGGCCACAGTTTAAGAATAAGGGGTCGGCCATTTAGAACTGAGATGAGGAAAAACTTTTTCAGTCAGAGAGTTGTGAATCTGTGGAATTCTCTACCTCAGAAGGCAGTGGAGGCCAATTCTCTGAATGCATTCAAGAGAGAGCTGGATAGAGCTCTTAAGGATAGAGGAGTCAGGGGGTATGGGGGAGAAGGCAGGAACGGGGGGTACTGATTGAGAATGATCAGCCGTGATCACATTGAATGGCGGTGCTGGCTCGAAGGGCTGAATGGCCTCCTCCTGCACCTATTGTCTATTGTCTGAGATACTCCAGCACTTTTTTTTTTTTTTTTTTTTTTTTTCCAGCACTTTGTGTCTCATCTTGGTGATTCTCCTCCGTCCCGTCTCCAGTGGAATTGCATACTTCCTACAGCTTGCCATGTCATTAACTTCTAATTGAAAAATCTTAATTTAGGTAGAGTTTGGTTAATTGGGAAACAGATTCTTCCTGCCCCAAAACAAATGGATGACTCAGTTGTTTATCGAATAGAAGCATTGTGCGGCAATACAAAAGGTACAGGTTTAAAATCAATTGGAGAATGGATTTACGTTCAAAAAAAGTACCAGCTTGACTTCTTTGTATTTACAAGTCATGTTTTGGAAAAACATGGTTAAACCCGATAAACAAAAGTTCCAAAAAAGTCAATTTTTCGACATTGCTCATGACTCATTTGTACAGTAAGTGCACTGAAATAGCAAAGAGCATGAATGTAGATTCGTGCATGCCTTCTCCCCAGACAGTGCAATGTGTTTCACCTCGGAAGCACAATTATCATCAGCACATTATCAACAGTACGTGCCCTGCTTTTCCTCACATGTAAAATCCATCGCCTCTTGCTAATGCTGTTAAAATGTGCAGCTCGAGAGGTTTCCTTGTAAATTTGGAGGACAAGGCCAGCATTTTGATCAATGCCAGCGGGTTCAAGTGGCATTTTCGTTCAGAGAATTGGTTGCTTTAAGATTAATGTGGGTGTTCAGTGACATGATAGCCCATGTCAAACCTTCGTTCTTGATAAATTCAACTCTGAGAGCAAAGATGATTAATTCCTTTGAGCTTTACATGTTTCGGCTTGCAGGAAGATTTTAGTGCTGTTACCACTGTACCTCAGTGTGGCAGGGTGGCGCGGCGGTAGAGTTGCTGCCTTACAGCGCCAGAGATCCGGGTTCGGTCCTGATCACCGTTGCTTGTCTGTATGGCGTTTTTGTACGTTTTCTCCGTGACCTGTGTGGGTTTTCTCCAGGATCTCCGGTTTCCCCCCACACTCCAAAGATGTACAGGTTTGTAGGTTAATTGGTTTGGTCTAATTGTAAATTGTCCCTAGTGTGTCTAGGATAGTGTAAGTGTGGTCAGCATGGACTCAGTGGGCCGAAGGGCCTGTTTCCGCTCTGTATCTCTAAACTAAACTAAACTAAACTATCCTACACACGCAAGGAACAATTTACAATTTTACCAAAGCCTATTTACCTACAAACCATTCATGTAAAAGGATCTAGGCCTTGCGCGTGGTTTAGATTGGAGACACAGCGAGGAAACAGGCCCTTCGGCCCACCGAGTCCGTGCCAACCATTCATCCCCGCACGATCCTACACACCCTCGGGACAGTTTACAGTTTTACCAAAGCCAATCAACCTACAAATCTGTACGTCTTTGGAGCGTGGGAGAAAACCAGAGCTCCCGGGGGAAACCCACGCGGGTCACGGGGAGCAGGTACAAACTCCATACAGACAGCACCCGCTGTCAGGATTGAAACTGGGTGTCCGGTTATGCACGATACAATCCCCTCGCACACAAAGCTGGAAAAGCCCTGCTTGCAGAGAGCCACTTTAACTTCCCTGTCACAGCACTGAGCGGATTACAGGCAACGTTCTTCCAATCTGTCCAGGATCCCGAACAAGGCTAATAGATCCGAGATGGATGACAGCAAGTGGTCACAATGCCAGCACTTCCCCCTCCTCCTCCTCCTCCTTGTCCATTGCAATGAGAATTACACTCAAACACAATTTGCAAAGAAACTGCTTCGCTCTCAATTGCTCTCCCATCCATTTTGTCACTTGTGGGTGATCCACTGCGTGTCGCTCGGCTGCAAATGACCTCTCTATTTATCTATGAGATGTCTGCTTTAAGGGCCTGTCCCACTTTAGGCGATTTTTTAGGCGACTGCCGGCGACTGTCAAAGTCGTAGCAGATCGCCGAACTTTTCTTTTACCCGACGACAATGACCACGACAATGACCACGACAATGACCACGACAATGACCACGACAATGACCACGACAATGACCACGACAATGACCACGACAATGACCACGACAATGACCACGACAATGACCACGACAATGACCACGACAATGACCACGACAATGACCACGACAATGACCACGACAATGACCACGACAATGACCACGACAATGCGTCTTCGGAAACATCGTGAAATTCCCATGCTTCTCCGGTGTCCTAATTTTCGCTGAAATCACTGACAAGTCGGTAAGTACTTGAGAGTTTTGAACTATAACATCTTGTATGGGTTACTTAAAAACCAAGCATCACTGTAACAAGGCATAAACTGGATTTACTTCCAGTTTACTAATAGCTGTATTAAAAAAATTTTTTTTTAAAGTGGTTAAGTGGATTTCTGTGAAAAGTTGGTGGGCATTCTTTGAAAATGTACGGGACATGCATATCTGGTTTCTGGGTTGCATATCTGGGTTGGGAGCCTACTTTAAATGTAATGGCTGATGGCCATAAACATCGCGAAAATTCCCACGCTTACCTGACCGTCAAACTGTCGCCTCCAATCTACCTGTCAAATGTCCTGACGGTAAATAAATTGGTTAAACACAAGCATTTTATGGTATTTTGAAATGACTTTACTTATTTTAATATTATGTGCTTCTAAATGCATCGAAGAGAACCTAGCAAACCTGGGGACAGCATGCGACAGCGCCCGCAATAAGCAACGATACCTGGCGACAAGCCAGCTGTCGCCGAGAAATTTCACTCTGGATGATTTCTCAGCGACGCGCTGAGATCGACTACGATCCTTGGAAGACTCCTCACGATCATGCCCGCGACACCCCGGCGAACTGTCGGCGACAGCCTAGTCGCAGGCAGTCGCCTTAAAATCGCCTAAAAAAAAAAAAAAAAATCGCCTAAAGTGGGACAGGCCCTTTAAGCGAGAAGGAAAACATGCAGCATCGTCATTAACAGATGAAAAGCCAATGATTAGCACTCGCAAAGGGTCAATAATGTGCCAGGAAGCTCAGCTCGATGATGTTGTCAAGCTGGAAAGGGTACAGAGAGGATTTACGAGGATGTGGCCAGGACTCGAGGGTCTGAGCTATGGGGAGAGGTTGAGTAGGCTGGGACTCTATTCCTTGGAGCGCAGGAGGATGAGGGGTGATCTTATCGAGGTGTATAAAGTCATGAGAGGAATAGATCGGGTAAATGCACAGCGTCTCTTGCACAGAGTAGGTGAACCGAGGACCATAGACATAGACATAGAAAATAGGTGCAGGAGGAGGCCATTTGGCCCTTCAAGCCAGCACCGCCATTCATTATTCATTGTGATCATGGCTGATCATCTACAACCAGAGGACGTCGGGCAGCATCTCAGGAGAGAAGGAATGGGTGACGTTTCGGGTCGAGACCCTTCTTCAGTCTGACTTTTGAAAATAAGAATTTTGCCAGGCTGTGAAGTATTAAATATTCACTTTGAAGGTCTCCTGAGATGCTGCCTGACCCGCTGAGTTACTCCAGCATTTTGTGATACCTACAATACTCTAAATCGTCTTATACAACTGTAACATGACCTCCCAACCTCTCATCTCGTGATTTTGTACATAATTCCATGACATTAAAGCCTACACACACGCAGGCGTGTTTGATAGCGACTCTGCATTGTTACAACAGACTTTCAAGACAGAAGAAATGTTTAAATGTGTCACGATTGAAAGCAAATAACACCCAACAGTGCACGGAGGTTAGTCACACTGATGCGATTGCTGTTGGTATTGGTGCAGGTTACACAACTTCACACCCAGAAATGTAGCTCACATTAGTCACCACTGTTAAATGAGTTCATAAATTCATAAGCGAAAGGAGCAGAATTAGGCCGTTCGGCCCATCACGTCTACACCGCCGTTCAATGATGGCTGATCTACCTTCCCCTCTCAACCCTATTCTCCTGCCTTCTCCCCATTCACCCGTTCTGATCAAGAATCTATATATCTCTGCCTTAAAAATATCCATTGATAGCATTCTGTGGCAACGGATTCTACAGGTTCACCACCCTCCAACTAAAGGAATTCCTCCTCATCTCCTTCCTAAAGGAACGTCCTTTAATCCTGAGGCTATGCCCTCTAGTCCTAGACTCTCCCACTAGGAGAAACATCCTCTCCGCATCCATTCTATCCAGGCCTTTGACTATTTGGTACGTTTCAATGAGCTCACGGTAAACCCTGGTCAGCATGAAAGCCTTGGTAATATAGTTTAACGACACAACATTGAAGCAGGCCCTTCAGCCCAAACTGATCACAGATCACCCATTCACACTTATTTTATGTTATCCCATTCCTTACAAACTGGGGGGCAATTTACAGAGGCCAATTAACCTACAAACCAGCATGGTTTTGGAATGTGGGAGGAAACCGGAGCACCCAGGTGACACATCCTTGCAGTCACACGGGGGAAACGTGCAAACTCCACTCAGGTAGCACCTGATGTTTGGATCGAACACAGGTTTCCGGTCATAGAGTCATACGGTGTGGAAACAGGCCCTTTGTCCCAACCTACCCAATGCTGACCAACATGCCCCATCTACACCAGCTCCACCCTCCTGCGTTTGGCCCATATCCCTCTAAACCTGTCCTGCCCATGTACTTGTCTAAATATCTCTTAAATGGTACAATAGTACCTGCCTCAACTACCTCCTCTGACAGCTTGTTCTATACACCCACCACCCTTTATGTAAAAAGGTTACCTCCTTGGTTCCCATTAAGGTAATTTCCCCCCTCACCTCAAACCTGTCCTCTGGTTTCTTGATTCCCCTACTCAGGGCAAACAAGCTCTGCGCATTTACCCAACCTATTCCAATCATGATTTTGAACACCTCTATTAGATCACCCCTCATCCTCCTGCACTCCAATGAATAAAGCCCCAGCCTGCTCAACATCTTAATGGAGCTCAGCTCCTCGAGTCCTGGCAACATAAATCTTCTCAGCACCCTTTCCAGCTTGACAACATCTTACTTAAAACATGTTGACCAAAACTGAACAAAGTGGGGAGTGCCATGAGGGGGGTGGGGGGGGGGGGGGTAGGGGGTGGGTGGTGGGGGGGGGGGTTGGGGTAGGGGGTGGGGGGGGGGGTTGGGGGGGGGGGGGTTGGGGGGGGGGGGTTGGGGGGAGGGTGGGGGGAAGAACAAAGGAGGACCCAGCGTGGAATAGTTTGTAACTTTGCTGCCGCCCTTTATGTGGCAACTCTTCGCATACCATGGGTGGACAAAACAAAGAATTTCACTGTGACTTGTAACATGTGACAATAAAGAATTCATTCATTCATTCATTTATTCATTCATTCAATAAAGTACTCTAAATGTGGCCTCGCCAAAGTCTTATGCAAATGTAGCAGGACCTCCCTATTTCTATCCTCGACACTTTGACTGGTGAACGCCAATGTGCCAAAAGCCTTTTTGACCACCCTATCTACCTGCAATGCCACGTTCAAGGAAAAATGGACCTCATGCTGTGAGGCATCAGCTCTCCAAACTGTGCCACCTTACTCTGCCACTGTGCCGGCCTGATTCACATCCTTCAAGAATGATTTCACTACTGCAGTGGACATCCGATCGTGAAAAGTGACCGAAACAATCACTAAGACTCAAAGTGTTTTATCGGCATAGGTACCAACAATATCCTGCTATCATTACAAGTTTTGAGTCTGACCTTAACTGCGATGTTTAGTTTAGTTTAGTTTAGAGATACAGTGTGGAAACAGGCCCTTCGGCCCACCGAGTCCACACCGACCAGCGATCCCCGCACACTAATGCTATCCCACACTAGGGATAAATTTTACATTTTTTCCAAGCCAATTAACCTACAAACTTTATAAATTCAATACATCATAGGTTCACAAGTTTATAAATCATAGGAGAAAAATTAGGCCATTTGGCCCATCAAGTCTAATCCGCCATTCAATCATGGCTGATCTATCTTTCCCTCTCCACCACATTTTCCTGCCTTCTCCCCATAAATTTTAACAATCAAGTTTCTGTCAATCTCCACCTTAAAAATGACTTGGCCTCCACAACCATCTGTGGCAATGAATTCCACAGTTTCACCACCCACTGACTAAAGAAATTCCGATTCATCACCTTTCTAAAGGTATGTTACAATGTTGTGTATGTTAATTGGCTTCGGTAAAGTTGTGAATTGTCCCGAGTGTGTAGGATAGTGCGAGTGTATGAATGATTGCTAGTTGGCCAGGACTTGGTGGGCCGAAGGGCCTGTTTCCCTGCTCTATCTTTAAACTAAACTAAACTTACTTCAAGAATGTGTAAGGAACTGCAGATGCTGGTTTAAACCAAAGATAGACAGAAAAAGCTGGAGTAACTCAGCTGGACAGGCAGCATCTCTGGAGAGAAGGAATGCGCGACGTTTCGGGTCGAGACTGAAGAAGGGTCTCGACTCGAAACGTCACCCAGTCTGAAGAAGGGCCTCGACCCAAAACGTCACCCATTCCTTCTCTCCAGAGATGCTGCCTGTCCTGCTGAGTTACTCCAGCTTTTTTTTTGTGTCTATCTTACTTCAAGAATGGTTTGGTAACTCATCTGCGCAGGGCACCCAGTTCCAAAGAAATTGCCAAAGATTAGTCTGACCTCCACGCTACCACTCTCAGCCACACTCAAGCAGTTTAGTCTTCTTGTTTTTCCTTCAAACCTCCACAACAAGTGAAATGCCAGACACCTGTAATTAAATATGTTCAGTAACGCAGCCAATTATGTCAGGCAATGGGCGACAACCATTTACCATTACCACTTAATTTGATTACAGATGTGCCACTGAACACACATTGAGGTGTTTGAGGCACTAAACATGATTTTTGCACCTTATTATATGCGATATTAAATGCGCTGTTAAGTCCTATCACTACTTCAGGAGTGCCGTAATTAAATCTTGCCCAAACTTGCTTGTTGATTCTGGAAACAGCTACTGCAGTTATCTGGTAGCTCTGATTGCTGCTTCCCAATTGCACTGTTTTCCCAATCAGTGCCCGTTCACTAAATCACTATTCAATTGATCGGCTTGGCAATTTGCGATACTGTTCCCAATGTTTTAGTCAATGGGTCCTCATCAATACAAGGGGCGGCGGAGTGGCGTGGCGTGGCGGTCGAGCTACTGCATTACAGCGCTAGAGGCCCAGGTTCGATCCTGACTACGGGAGCTGTCTCGGTGGAGTTTGTGTGCTCTCCCTGTGTCCTGCGTAGATTGTCTCTGGATGCTCCGGTTTCCTCCAACACTCCAACGACGCACAGGTCAATTCAGTCAGTTTAGTTTATTGTCACAGGTACCTTTGTTGCACGCTAACCAGTCGGCAGAAAGACAAAACATGATTACCATCGGGCCATTTACACTGTAAATACATGATAAGTAAACAACATTTAGTGCAAGGTAAAGCCAGCAAAGTCCGATCAAGTACTGCACCATTGCAGCTATTGAACTTTGTCCATGGAACTGATGTGCAACAATTTTTAGAATTTAGATTTTAGATTCTACAGCGCGGAAACAGGCCCTTTCGGCCCACCAAGTCCGCGCCGCCCAGCGATCCCCGCACATTAACACTATCCTACACACACCAGGGACAATTTTTACATTTACCCAGTCAATTAACCTACATACCTGCACGTCTTTGGATTGTGGGAGGAAACCGAAGATCTCGGAGAAAACCCATGCAGGTCACGGGGAGAACGTACAAACTCCATACAGACGGCGACCGTAGTCAGGATCGAACCTGAGTCTCCGGCGCTGCATTCGCTGTAAGGCAGTAACTCTACCGCTGCGCCACCGTGCCGCCCAACAATGCTAAGAACTATATTCTACCCTCTAGATCTTGCCCTTTGGGTCTATCAGCTGTACTTGAATGTAACTTGATTGTATTTATTTATAGTGTTATCTGATCTGTAGCAAAACAGCGGCATTCAAAACAAAGCTTTTCACTCTCCCTCGATGCACGTGACAATAATGATAAACCTCAACCCATTATTTAGGGTGGGCGTTTGTGCATTTCCAACACATTAACATGAATTGATCCATATTTTCCAGGTCTCATTACGAATGTGTTTTACTGAAGGTTTATCGAAAGTTTAAAGGAGATGTCAGGGCCAAGTTTTCTTTTTACACAAAGAGAGGCTGGGGCTTGGAATGCACTGCCAGGGATGGTATTAGAAACAGAAAATAGGTGCAGGAGTAGGTCATTCTGCCCTTTGAGCCTGCACCACCATTCAATACGATCATGGCTGAACATCCAAAACCCGTTCGTGCTTTTTCCCCATATCCCTCGATTCCTTCAGCCCTAAGAGCTAAATCTAACTCTCTCTTGAAAAACATCCAGTGAATTGGCCTCCACTGCGTTCTGTGGCAGAGAATTCCACAGATTCACAACTCTCTGGGTGAAGAGGATTTCTTTGCTCATCTCACTCCTAAATGGCCTACCCCTTATTCTTAAACAACGACCCCTGGTTCTGGACTCCCCCAACATCAGAAAACATTTTTCCTGCATCTTGCCTGTCCAATCCCTTAAGAATTTTACATGCTTCTATCAGATCCCCTCTCATCCTTCTAAATTCCAGTGAATACAAGCCCGCATTATTTCATCACATGTCAGTCGCACCATCCAGGGAACTAACTCCCTCTGCGTGTTAAAGTGTTTAGCAATCGGGAGATCGCACAAGCCGGGATGGGCTGAACGGAGGTGTTCTGCAAAAAAGAAGAATTTCTCCAGGCTGTGACATATTGAATATTCACCTTGAAGGTCTAATGGTTACAATGAACTGTCGCTGATTGAAATGAGGCAGAAAAAGCCATGACAGATGCATCTCATACTGAATGGAAAATTATACATTGGGAAACAGCCAAATTCTGGTACATAAAGATACTGTGAAAACAGAATTCAAGACTGCAGTCAGTGAGATAATCGCTAACAAAAGGGCCACAGCACTGCATAAATTCACTTATGTTGGCTCATACAAGTTATCGATCAATGCCTGCTTACCGGTAACTGAGAATTGATCTGTGTGGCAATGGTATTAGAGTTTATTAGTAATCAAAGTTTGCTGAATGTGTAATTGTACAGTACGTTACAAGCTTATTGGTAATTGCTGATGACTATATGTGCCATTTTAGAAACCTATTTGTAACAATTTCCTGATAATCATCACCTTCTCATCTTTTAAGCAAAGTAAAAAGATTCTTGACTTTTTTTTCTCCATGTTCTCTGGAGATCTTCAGAGATGCTGCCTGACGAGGCTTGTATACACTGGAATTTAGAAGGATGAGAGGAGATCTTATCGAAACGTATAAGATTATTAAGGGGTTGGACACGTTAGAGGCAGGAAACATGTTCCCAATGTTGGGGGAGTCCAGAACCAGGGGCCACAGTTTAAGAATAAGGGGTAGGCCATTTAGAACTGAGATGAGGAAAAACTATTTCAGTCAGAGAGTTGTAAATCTGTGGAATTCTCTGCCTCAGAAGGCAGTGGAGGCCAATTCTCTGAATGCATTCAAGAGAGAGCTAGATAGAGCTCTTAAGGATAGTGGAGTCAGGGGGTATGGGGAGAAGGCAGGAACGGGGTACTGATTGAGAATGATCAGCCATGATCACATTGAATGCCGGTGCTGGCTCGAAAGGCCGAATGGCCTCCTCCTGCACCTATTGTCTATTGTCTATTGACCTGTGCGGCACGGTGACATCACGGTAGAGCCACCGCCTCACAGCGCCAGAGACCCGGGTTCGATCCTGACTAAGGGGTGCTTGTCTGTACGGAGTTTGTAAGTTCTCCCCATGACCTGCGAGGGTTTTCTCCAAGATCTTTGGTTTCCTCCCACACTCCAAAGACGCACAGGTTTTGTAGGTCAATTAGCCTGATATAAATGTGAAACTGCCCCTTCGTGTGTGTCGGGCAGTGCTAGTGTGCCCGGATCGCTGGTCGGTGCGGGCTCGGTGGGCCGAAGAGCATAGATGCAGTGCTGCTGGAGTTCACCGGAGTGCTGCTCCGGCACCTCTGTAAAAATAAAAGTCAAAATAAACAGCGGGGAATTTTAACCAGCGGGAAATTTAACAGGGGCCACTCTAGCACCAGTGACAGCTCCAACACCTAAAAAATTAGCGCGGCATCACTGCCGATGAGCCTGTTTCCGCGCTGAATCTCTAATCAGAATCAGAATCAGAATAGCCGTTATTGTCATCCAAAAAAAACAAGCCCTTTGGACGAGATTTCGTCACCCACAGTCCAACAATAAGAGCAATAAAAATAAGCAATTACACACACAACCACAAACCAACACAAAACAGAAAAAAGAAACATCCATCACAGTGAGTCTCCTCCAGTCACATCCTCACTGTGATGGGAGGCCAGAATGTCTTCTCTCTTCCCCTGCCGTCTTCTCCCGCGGTCAGGCTGTTAAAGTTGCCACGTTCCAGGCCGCGCCGGACGGTGAAAGGTCGGCAGCGGGCCGACTCAAGCCCCACGATTCGGGGCGGGTGAAGACGCTGCCTCTGCCGGAGCTCCCGATGTCAGCTCCCACCCAGGGGGGTGCAAGCTTCCGATATCCACGCGGCCAGCGGCCGAAGCCTCCGGAGCCTCCGAAGGCGAGTCGCAGCCTCTCCCACAGCGCCACTACAGCCTCCGAAGGCAGCCAGCTCCTCGGAAGGTAAATCTAAACTAAACTAAAACCTGCTGAGTAACTCCACCATTTTAGACAATAGACAATAGACAATAGGTGCAGGAGTAGGCCATTTAGCCCTTCGAGCCAGCACCGCCATTCAATGTGATCATGGCTGATCACTCTCAATCAGTACCCCGTTCCTGCCTTCTCCCCATACCCCCTCACTCCGCTATCCTTAAGAGCTCTATCCAGCTCTCTCTTGAAAGCATCCAACGAACTGGCCTCCACTGCCTTCTGAGGCAGAGAATTCCACACCTTCACCACTCTCTGACTGAAAAAGTTCTTCCTCATCTCCGTTCTAAATGGCCTACCCCTTATTCTTAAACTGTGGCCCCTTGTTCTGGACATTGGGAACATGTTTCCTGCCTCTAATGTGTCCAATCCCCTAATTATCTTATATGTTTCAATAAGATCCCCCCTCATCCTTCTAAATTCCAGTGTATACAAGCCCAATCGCTCCAGCCTTTCAACATACGACAGTCCCGCCATTCCGGGAATTAACCTAGTGAACCTACGCTGCACGCCCTCCATAGCAAGAATATCCTTCCTCAAATTTGGAGACCAAAACTGCAATTTTGTGTCCATCTTTGGTACAAACCAGCATCTGCAGTTCCTTTTTTTAATTACTTTATATTTTTATTCATGAAATTGTCCCTTCCATAGACCTGAACTCAAAAAGATATTGTGGAAGGGATTATAGCCATCAGCTACCTATATTAATAATTAAAACGAGGGGACATAGCTTTAGGGTGAGAGTAGCAAAATGTAAAAGCGATGCGCGGGACTAGCGTTATTTTTCCACACAGAGAGTGGTGGGTGCCTGACTCGCACTGCCGGGGATAGTGGTGGAGATGGATACTCGTTGGAATTTAGAAGATTGAGGGGGGATCTTATAGAAACTTACAAAATTCTTAAGGGGTTGGACAGGCTAGATGCAGGAAGATTGTTCCCGATGTTGGGGAAGTCCAGAACAAGGGGTCACAGTTTAAGGATAAGGGGGAAGTCTTTTAGGACCGAGATGAGAACGTTTTTTTTCACACAGAGAGTGGTGAATCTGTGGAATTCTCTGCCACAGAAGGTAGTTGAGGCCAGTTCATTGTCTATATTTAAGAGGGAGTTAGACGTGGCCCTTGTGGCTAAAGGGATCAGGGGGTATGGAGAGAAGGCAGGTACGGGATACTGAGTTGGATGATCAGCCATGATCACATTGAATGGCGGTGCAGGCTCGAAGGGCCGAATGGCCTACTCCTGCACCTATTTTCTATGTTTCTATGTTTCTACGATAGTGGCTTTTAAGAGGCTTTTAGGTAGGAACATGGATATGGAGGGGTATGGGTTGCGGGCAGGCAGAGGAGATTAGTTTAATCTGGTATCTTGTTCGGCATGGACATAGTGGGCCGAAGGGCCTGTTCTGTGCTGTACTGTTCTATGCTCTAAATCCCAGTTGGGAATACTGTGTAAAAATTGTGCACTCTGTGAATTTAGTTTACCCAACACATTGCTTTTGCTATTCCTTTTCTCCAGGGATGACGCCTGACCTGACCGCCGAGTTAATCCAGCACTTTGTGTCACCTGTTCCTTTTCTCCAGAGATGCTGCCTCACCCGCCGAGTTACCCCAGCAGTTTTGTGCCTATCTTCGGCGTAAACCAGCATCTGCAGTTCCTTTCTAAACACGAGTTGCGTCCGCCTTGTATTATAGCTTATAGAAACATAGAAACATAGAAATAGGTGCAGGAGGAGGCCATTTGGCCTTTCGAGTCAGCACCGCCATTCATTGTGATCATGGCTGATCATCCACAATCAGTAACCCATGCCTGCCTTCTCCCCATATCCCTTGATTCCATTGGTTCCTAAAGCTCTCTCTAACTCTCTTTTAAATCCATCCAGTGAATTGGCCTCCACAGACTTCTGTGACAGAGAATTCCACAAATTCACAACTCTCTGGATAAAAAAGTTTCTTCTCACCTCAGTTTTAAATGGCCTCCCCTATATTCTTAGACTGTGTCCCCTGGTTCTCGACTCCCCCAACATTGGGAACATTTTTCCTGCATCTGGCTTGTCTCGTCCTTTTATAATTTTATACGTCTCTATAAGATCGCCTCTCATCCTTCTAAACTCCGGTGAATACAAGCCTAGTCTTTCCAATCTTTTCTCATATGACAGTCCCTCCATCCCAGGGATTAACCTTGTGAAACTACGCTGCACTGCCTCAATAGCAAGGACGTCCTTCCTCAAACATCCTTCCTTATAACAAAAAAGTCCAAGTAAACTCAAGCAAATTTAACTTCAGTCAAAACCTTTTTGCAAAATATCTTTGCCGTCTCCTCAATCGCGCACAAAAAGATATTTCTACCATGTTGTACAAACACCATCGGCAAAACACATTTTTCATAATATTTACATTAGATTTCAAGTGAGTTGTTGCAGAAGAAAAATGAGATGGAAAATAGACTGCAACATGTGTCTTTGTCGATTTGGTTGGGTCACATAATGCACAATAGATGAATCGCAATAACTTTGAACCACAATTAACGCATTTGCAGATCATCCCAGAAGTGATTTGCAACAAGACACATTAATTTGCATTAAATCTGAATAAATTTGCATGAGTCACCAACCACTAAAACATTGGGTACAAGAATCTTCGCGCTGGAAAGTGAGATTGCAAAGCAACGATAACAGCACGACACACAGGAAATGCATCAAAGTAGAGCGTGAAATGTGGTTTTCTCACGATGGTACCAGTTCTCCCATGGTGCCGCTAATGATAATTTGGAGGAAATGGCGGTTTATAATAATAATGATATTACGTGCTGCAATTTGCCACGTGTGGGGGAAATTATTGAAAAAGCTGAGGTGCATCAGAAAATGATTTTAATTATGTGTTTTTACAGGAACTTAGAGACATAGAAACATAGAAAATAGGTGCAGGAGTAGGGCATTTGTGTAGGAAATATGTGCAGGAAGGAACTGCACCTCGAGAAGATCACCCCTCTTCCTCCTGCGCGACAAGAAATAGAGTCCCATTGCATCTTTTTCTCTTCACCTTAAACCTATGTCCACTGGTCCTTGAATCACCTACTCTGGGTAAGAGACTCTGTGCATCTACCCGATCTATTCCTCTCATCCTTATATACTAAAACTCTCGTTTGTTCCTGAACTACAGGCAAAACGGTACACGAAAGCGCGACAATTTTAGGCCCCCCTCACTCACCGTCGTCCCTTTGGTGCTAATGGAAGAGGTTTCATTGAAATCGGTGTTATATTTTAACACTTATTCACATTTTAAAGTCTAAATCTATCTCCTAGAGAGGGAGGGGGAGGAAGGGAGGGAGGGAGGGAGGGCGTTGAGGGAGGGAGGAGAGAGGATAAGGGGGGTTGAGGCGGATGGATTGGGGGGGAGTGGAAGGGGCAGTGGAAAGGGGGAGGGGAGGTGGGATGGCAGGGGTGGAGGAAGGGGGGGGTGTGAGATGCTGCACCAATGCAGGAGAGGTTTGGGCCCAACGGGTCCACTTGGTCTAGTGATACCACATGGTATGCCAGCTGCTCAGAAAAGGACAGGAAGGCCCTTCAGAGGGTCATCACGACGGCCCAGAAGATCATCGGCTGCTCACTGCCCTCCCTGGAGCACCTGTTCAGCCTACGCTGCCTCAGTAGAGCAGGCAAAATAATAAAAGATCCATCCCACCCCGGCCACCGTCTGTTTGTTCATCTGCCCTCTGGTCGACGTTTCAGGTCGATCAAATCCCGAACAAACAGACTTAAGAACAGTTTTTACCCCAGGGCCATACGAGAACTGAACACTACCTTTGCACTAGGCAACACCGTTAAAAAATCTTGTACTTAATATAATTGTATTTAATTGTATTTATGTATTTATTTGTTTTTGCATTTATTGCATATATGTTTGTATGCACCGTCAGGATTGGCTATTTTTTAATTTCGTTGTACTCGTTGCAATGACAATAAATGAATATTATTATTATTATTATTATTATTATTATTATTATTATTATTATTATTATTATTATTATTATTATTATTATTATTATTATTATTATTATTATTATTATTAATACACCTCTATAAGATACCCCCTCATCCTAAATTCCAGCCTACTCAACATCTCCCTGTAGCTCAGATCCTCGAGTCCTGACAACATTGTGGCGGCTCCCAAGGGTCGGGCCATACTACTACCGACCCCTCGGCACGGGAATGGACCAGTCCCGGGAGGCGGTCCTGGACTCAGGTATAAAAGGACAAGGTTTGGGCGCCAAGCCATTCCGGCAGACTAGACCCGTCCGAGACCCACGAACCAATAAATATACCTTCTCAAAATACCTGGCTCCTTGCCTTTATCAACACGCTACATTGGTGACCTCGACGGTCCATTCATTAGGATGGACAGAAAAACAGAATTCGACCGCCCGTCCGGCTCGCAGGCCGACCAGGCCCCAGCTGTCGACGCGGTAGGCATCAAGCTCCCGACCTTCTGGACCACCCGGGCTCGCATTTGGTTTTACCAAGCGGAGGCCCAGTTCCAGTTGCGGGGCAACATAACGGATGACACCCGGTTTTTCCACCTGGTGGGAGCCCTTGACCAGGACGCGGCCGAAGAGGTAACGGAGTTCCTCCAGGACCCACCGGCCGACGGTAAATATAAAGCCCTTAAGGAGCTGCTGCTCCAAACCTACGGGCTAACCCGAATGGAGCGGGCCGAAAGGCTCCTCCACATGCCAGGCCTCGGTGACCGGCGCCCATCTAGCCTCCTGAAGGAGATGGTCGCGCTGCTCGACGGGCACAGACCGTGCCTGATGTTCGAGTATACATACCTGCACCTGCTGCCGGCCGACATTCGCCTGCAGCTCACCGACGTCTCCTGGGAAGACACCCGGGCCCTCGGCAGGCGCGCGGACGCGCTGTGGGCGGCGCGCCGTGATGACGTCAGTGCGCTAAACGTCACTCGAGAAGCGCCCGATTTTCTCCGGTCGGGCGGGGGAGCTGTGGAAGGAGTGACAGCTACGTCCCGGAGGCCTGCGAGATCGCCCCCGGTGGCCATTGCGGGTCGTGCACCTGCAGTCCCACATCAGCAGGCTCCAGCCAGCACCAGCAAGAGGTACTGGTGTTATTACCACCAGCGCTGGGGTGCGGCAGCCCGACAATGCCGCCAGCCGTGCACATTTCCGGGAAACGCCGGGGCCGGCTACCAATAGTCCCTGCGGTGGCCGGCCAGATTCACCGCCTCTTCGCCTGGGATCGGCGGTCCGGGAGCCGCTTCCTCGTGGATACCGGGGCGGAGCTGAGCGTCCTGCCCCCTTCGCCGCTGGACATTCGTTCTGGGAAGCGGGGGCCCATCCTCACCGCGGCAAATGGGAGCATTATCCAGACGTATGGCGTCCGCACGGTCCACATCGTTTTCGGCGCCAGTCATTTTACCTGGCTGTTTACGATCGCCGACGTCTCCCAGCCATTGCTCGGGGCCGACTTTCTGCGGGCTCATTCTCTCCTCGTGGACGTCAGGCAGCAGCGCTTGGTCCACTTCGCCACGATGGAGCCCATCGCGTTGCGGCTGAACGACCCCGTTATACGCCCGCTGTCGTCCGTGGACTCCCATTTCGCTCGGGTGCTGGCGGACTTTCCGGATATTATGGCCCCGCAATTCCGGTCATCGACCCCCAAGCATGGGGTGTTCCATTATATCACGACTACCGGCCCACCCCTCCACGCACGAGCACGCCGACTCCCGCCTGAGAAACTACGCCTGGCACGACAGGAGTTCCGTACGATGGAGTCCTTGGGGATCGTCCGCCCTTCCAACAGCCCATGGGCATCTCCACTCCACATGGTCCCCAAGGCAAACGGGGGCTGGAGGCCTTGCGGGGATTATCGGCGGCTGAACGTCGCTACCGCCGAGGACCGATACCCCGTGCCCCACATCCAGGACTTCAACGCCCATTTGGCTGGGGCCACGATATTTTCAAAGGTGGATCTGGTGCGAGGTTACAACCAGATCCCGGTCCACCCGGAGGATGTACCCAAGACGGCAATCATCACGCCGTTCGGACTCTACGAGTTCGTACGGATGCCGTTCGGCCTCAAGAACGCCGCCCAGTCATTCCAACGATTAATGAACGGCGTTTGTCGCGGGTTGGATTTCCTGTTCGTCTACCTCGACGACATCTTGGTAGCCAGCCGCTCGCGGCAGGAGCACTGTGCTCACCTCCGGCAGCTTTTCCAGCGGCTCAGCGAACACGGGTTGGCCATAAACCTCGCCAAGTGCCGCTTTGGCGTGGCCATAATCGACTTTCTCGGCCACCGTGTGTCCTCGCAAGGAGCGGTTCCCCTGCCGGACAAAGTAGACGCCATCCGCCGGTTTCCCCGTCCGTCCTCGGTGCGTGGCCTGCAGGAGTTCGTCGGCATGGTGGCATTTTATCACCGGTTCCTGCCATCCGCGGCCCACATCATGCGGCCGCTATACGAGCTGCTGGCGGGCAAGCGCAAGACCGTCGTGTGGACCGACGAGGCCGTAACAGCCTTTGACGGCGCGAAGGAGGCCCTGGCTCGGGCTGTGCTGCTTGTTCACCCACGGGAGGATGCCCCGACAGCCCTTACGGTGGACGCCTCAGAGTTGGCGGTTGGTGGCGTACTGGAGCAACTCACGGACGGGGGTTGGCGCCCCCTGGCCTTCTTCAGCCGGCACCTCGACAACGCCCAGAAGAAGTACAGCGCTTTCGACCGCGAGCTCCTCGCCCTGTACCTGGCCGTTCGTCACTTCCGCTATTTTCTGGAGGGCCGCCCGTTCACCGCTTACACGGACCACAAGCCACTCACTTTCGCCCTGGCAAAGGTCTCCGACCCATGGTCCGCCCGACAGCAGCGCCAGTTGGCCTACATATCCGAATTTACCACCTCCATCCGCTTTATCGAGGGGAAGGAAAACCGGGTGGCCGACGCATTGTCTCGCCCCGCCATCAATGCCGTGTTAGAAGTGGCACCCGGCATTGATTATTCTGCCCTGGCGGAGGCCCAACTAACGGACGGGGAGATGCCCGCCTACCGGACTGCCATCTCTGGCCTCCGCCTTGAGGATGTTCCCCTCGGCCCCGGAGCGACGACGATACTTTGCGATGTGTCGGCAGGTCAGCCGCGCCCCATCGTCCCGGCCGCGTGGCGCAGGAGGGTGTTCGACGTGGTCCACGGGCTGGCTCACCCATCCATCCGGGCAACGATCTCCTTGGTAGCTGCGCGGTTCATGTGGCATGGTCTGCGCAAGCAGGTTGGCCAATGGGCCCGCACCTGCATTCCGTGCCAGACGTCGAAAATTCAACGCCACGTCCGGGCGCCACTCCAAGGGATCGGTCTACCCTGCCGCCGTTTCGACCACCTGCACGTGGACATTGTGGGCCCGCTCCCGCCGTCCCGGGGCATCACCCACCTCTTCACGGTGGTGGACCGCTTCACGCGGTGGCCGGAGGCCATACCACTGGCTGATACGTCTACAGCCACATGCGCTCGTGCATTGGCCACGCACTGGATTGCTCGCTTTGGTGTGCCGGTGGTCATCTCATCGGACCGGGGGCCACAGTTCACCTCCGAGCTGTGGTCGGCCATGGCCCACCTGTTGGGCGTGCGGCTGCACCATACCACGGCCTATCACCCGCAGGCAAACGGCTTGGTGGAGAGGTTCCACCGGCAGCTGAAGGCAGCGCTGAAGGCGCGACTCGCCGGCCCCGACTGGATGGACGAGCTACCATGGGTTTTGCTGGGCATCCGGACTGCCCCCAAGGAAGACCTGGCTTCATCCTCAGCGGAGCTCGTCTACGGGTCTCCGCTCACGGTGCCCGGGGAGTTCGTGCCCTCGTTGCCGGGGCGAGAGGAACCGCCCTCATCCACCCTACATCGCCTCCGAGAGCGAGTTGGCAAGCTCGCACCCGTGCCGACGTCCCGCCATGGGACATTCCGCCCTTACGTGCCATCGGCCCTCCAGGACTGCGCCTTTGTGTTCCTGCGCCGTGACGCCCACCAGGCGCCACTCCAGAGGCCGTATGAAGGCCCGTACCGGGTGCTGGAGCACGGGCAGACAATCTTTGTTTTGGACATGGGGGGCCGGCCGGAGGCCGTGTCAATTGACCGCCTGAAGCCGGCCCACTTAGACATCGACCAACCGGTACGGGTGGCCCAGCCTCGGCCACGAGGTCGCCCCCCTTTGCGGGTCCCACCGCCTGTCTCTCCAACTGTGCCTCCGCCGGCCCCTCTGTCAACCGATTACCGTACGCGGTCCGGTCGGGTTGTGCGACCACCAGTGCGTTTCGTGCCTCCGGATCTGGGGGGGGGTACTGTGGCGGCTCCCAAGGGTCGGGCCATACTACTACCGACCCCTCGGCACGGGAATGGACCAGTCCCGGGAGGCGGTCCTGGACTCAGGTATAAAAGGACAAGGTTTGGGCGCCAAGCCATTCCGGCAGACTAGACCCGTCCGAGACCCACGAACCAATAAATATACCTTCCCAAAATACCTGGCTCCTTGCCTTTATCAACACGCTACAACATCCTCTTAAATCTTTTCTGTACCCTTTCCAGCTTGACAATAACTTCCCTGTGATCTGTTGCCCAGAACAGAACACTACACTCTAAATCAGCCTCATCAACGTCTCATATAACTGCAACATGACCTCCCAACTTCCATACTCAATATCTGCAGGAAGGAACTGCAGGAGCTGGTTTAAATCGAAGATAGACACAAAAAGCTGGAGTAACTCAGAGGGCCAGGCAGCATCTCTGGAGAGAAGGAAAGGGTGACACTTTGGGTCTCGAGATGCCGTCTGACTCCCCATATCCCTTGATTCCCACTAGCCCCTGGAACTCGATCCAACTCTCTTTTAAATTCATCCAGTGATTTGGCCTCCACTACCTTCTGTGGCAGAGAATTCCACAAATTCACAACTCTCTGGGTGAAAAGGTTTCTTCTCACCTCAGTTTGAAAGAAGAAACTTTTTCACCCAGAGAGTTGTGAAATTGTGGAATTGATTTGTTTAGCGACACAGCACGGAAACAGGCCCTTCCGGCCCACCGGGTCCGCGCAGACCGGCGATCCCCGCACATTCACACTATCCTATACCCACTAGGGACAATTTTTACATTTACCAAGCCAATTAACCTACATGCCTGTACGTCTTTGGGGTGTGGGAGGAAACCGAAGATCTCGGAGAAAGTCCACGCAGGTCACGGGGAGAACGTACAAACTTCGTACAGACAGCACCCATAGTCGGGATCGAACCCGGGACTCCGGCGCTGCATTCGCTATAAGGCAGCAACTCTACCGCTGGGCCACTGTGCCACCCCTCGATACCGCTACCGTGCCGCCCCTCATTTGTGTGGCGATACGCAACGTGAAGAAGAACCCATGTTCCTTGTTTTGTTCTGCGTTTATCCACTGGTTAAAAAAAAGTGTTATTCTTTGAAAAAAAATCTTAATTTGTTCTGCCACTTCCCACGATTAAATGCACTGAACTACAAGATATTCCCCCAGTTACTTTGAAACCATACCATTTATTTATAGTGACTCTGTCATTCTTTCCAATTAAATAGTACTTTATCATACTTTATCAACATTGAAATTATATCTTGTACTTCAAAATCTAGGTCATTAATATTTATCAGAAAGCGTTCTCAAAACTGATCTCTGAGGAGCATATTTTACATTCATTTGTTGTTTAAAGATCAACCATTTGTCACTACTCCTCCTAACCAGTAATTAATTATATGCCAATACAGTCACAATCCCTCTAATCTATCTAACAGCTTTATTATGTAGAACTACATCGAACTTTTCATAATTCATATCTCTTATGAATCAACAGTTTTGAAGTGAGGATTGATTAATGGCCTGAAAAGATTACGTTGGAAAATCAGTTCATTTTTGGGTTGGGAGTGTGCAATTAGTGGAATCGGTGCTGGGGCCCCAGCAAAGATACTAGAGGAACAAGATGGACCACTCCGTTGAAATCACCTATACTGAAGTGTAGTGCGCAAAGGAGCGTAACGGCCGCCATTTTAGTAGGCAAACCCCTATGCCTCTCGCAGTGCAATCAGTGTTTTGGGGGAACTGTATCTGTGATGATACCATTAAAATGCAGAATATATCTCATCTATCAATTCACAGATTTTTGTTATTTTTCTTTAAAAATGTTTCTGCAAGTTTCTGCCTACTAAAATGGCGCCGTGACATACTACGGTTTTTAGGGTCGAGTGGTCTATCTTGCTCCTCTAGTATCTTTGGGCCCCAGTATGCACAATTCACGTCAATGTCGGGACTCAATGTAATATCTACAAGGCAACTGTTAATACAAATCTGGGTGGTAAGGAAGATGGCGAACACCTTCCGGGATATGGACACGGAAAGTGATTGTGCAAAGACATTGCAGGTAACATAGAATATGAGCGTTTGATGTCACTGGGCCTGTACTCGCTGGAGTTTAGAATTATGAGGCGGGGACCTCATTGAAATATCCAGAATAGTGAAAGGCTTGGATAGAGTGGATGTGGAAAGGATGTGGAGAGGACTAGTGGGAGAGTCTAGGACCAGAGGTCATAGCCTCAGAATTAACGGATGTTCTTTTAGGAAGGAGATGAGGAGAAACATCAGTGGTGGGGAAGATGCTGGAGTCAATTATAAAAGACGAAATTGCTGAGCATTTGGATAGCATTAACAGGATCATTCCGAGTCAGCATGGATTTACGAAGGGGAAATCGTGCTTGACAAATCTACTGGAATTTTTTGAGGATGTAACTAGGAAAATTGACAGGGGAGAGTCAGTGGATGTGGTGTACCTCGACTTTCAGAAAGCCTTCGACAAGTTCCCACATAGGAGATTAGTGGGCAAAATTAGAGCACATGGTATTGGGGGGTAGGGTGCTGACATGGATAGAAAATTGGTTGACAGACAGTGAGTGATTTCAAGATGGTGATCTTGGATACTGTGGGAATCAAGAAACATGGAAAGTGGTGCTGTGAGGTTAAAAAAATCAGCCGTGACCCTGTCGAATGACCAAGCACGCAAGTAGTAGACAAGCGGCCCAGTCCTGGTAACATTTCGTATGTCCTGATATATGGGAAGTGCAACAAAATTAATTAAGAATAATTAAGAATAATACAAAATAGTGAAAGGCTTGGTTAGAGTAGATTTGGAAGCATGTTTCCACTCGTGGGAGAGTCTGGGACTAGAGGTCATAACCTCAGAATTAACGGACGTTCTTTTATTAAGGCAATGAGGATAAATTTCTTTATCATCATATCATATCATATCATATCATATCATATCATATCATATCATATCATATCATATCATATCATATATATACAGCAGGAAACAGGCCTTTTCGGCCCACCAAGTCCGTGCCGCCCAGCGATCCCCGTACATTAACACTATCCTACACCCACTAGGGACAATTTTTACATTTACCCAGCCAATTAACCTACATACCTGTACGTCTTTGGAGTGTGGGAGGAAACCGAAGATCTCGGAGAAAACCCACGCAGGTCACGGGGAGAACGTACAAACTCCTTACAGTGCAGCACCCGTAGTCAGGATCGAACCTGAGTCTCCGGCGCTGCATTCGCTGTAAAGCAGCAACTCTACCGCTGCGCTACCGTGCCGCCCTTAGTCAGAGGGCGGAGAATCTGGGGAAATCTTTGCCACAGAAGGCTGTGGAGGCCAAGTCAGTGGATATTTTTAAAGCAGAGATAGATAGATTCTTGGTTAGTACGGGTGTCAGGGGTTATGGGGAGAAGGCAGGAGAATGGGGTTAGGAGGGAAAGATAGATCAGCCACGATTGAACGGTGGAGTAGACTTGATGGGCGGCATGGCCTAATTCTACTCCTATTCCTAAACATCTTATGACTTCAAAAAGTTGTAAATAGTAAGAGAAGATAGACAATAGACAATAGGTGCAGGAGGAGGCCATTTGGCCCTTCGAGCCAGCACTGCCATTCAATGTGATCATGGCTGATCATTCTCAATCAGTACCCCGTTCATGCCTTCTCCCCATACCCCCTGACTCCGCTATCCTTAAGAGCTCTATCTAGCTCTCTCTTGAATGCATTCAGAGAAATGGCCTCCACTGCCTTCTGAGGCAGAGAATTCCACAGATTCACAACTCTCTGACTGAAAAGGTTTTTCCTCATCTCCGTTCTAATTGGCCTACCCCTGATTCTTAAACTGTGGCCCCTTGTTCTGGACTCCCCCAACATTGGGAACATGTTTCCTGCCACTAACGTGTCCAACCCCTTAATAATCTTATACGTTTCGATAAGATCCCCTCACCTCCTTCTAAAGTCCAGTGTATACAAGCCTAGTCGCTCCAGTCTTTCAACATATGACAGTCCTGCCATTCCGGGAATTAACCTAGTAAACCTACGCTGCACGCCCTCAATAGCAAGAATATCCTTCCTCAAATTTGGAGACCAAAGCTGCATACAGTACTCCAGGTGCGGTCTCACTAGGGCCCTAGGCCCCATAAAATGTTGTTCAGGAATGTCAAGAAACACAAAGTTAGCATTCAGTGAGGAAGACAAACGTCAAATCCCAGTGCAATTCCAGAAGGGTCCCATGCAGGGAAAACCCATGCGGTCATGGATTCTATTGACTCCATTTACACCTCACGCTGCCTCGGCAAGGCCAGCAGCACAATCAAGGACCAGTCACTCCCCAGCCACTCCCTCTTCTCCCCTCCCCCATCAGGCAAAAGGTAGAGAAATGTGAAAACGCACACCTCCAGATTCAGTAGTGTAAGAAAATAACTGCAGATGTTGGTACAAATCGAAGGTATTTATTCACAAAATGCTGGAGTAACTCAGCAGGTCAGGTAGCATCTCGGGAGAGAAGGAATGGGTGACGTTTCGGGTCGAGACCCTTCTTCAAACTGAACCTCCAGATTCACGGACAGTTTCTTCCCAGCTGTTATCAGGTAACTGAGTCATCCTATCACAAGCAGAGAGGAGCGCTGAACTATTATCTACCTCTTTGGTGACCCTCAGACTATCCATGATCGGACTTTGCTGGCTTTACCTTGCACTAAACGTTATTCCCCAATCATGCATCTATACACTGTAAATGGATCGATTGTAATCATGTAATGGTCTTTCCGCTGACTGGTTAGCGCGCAACAAAAGCTTTTCACTGTGCCTCAGAACACGTGACAATAAACTAAACTAAATTAAATGTACAAACTATGTACAGATAGCACCTGTAGTCAGGATCAAACCTGTTTCTCTGGTGCTGCAAAGCTGCAAATCTACCGCTGCGCCACCGTGCCGGTCGATGGTAATAAAGGAGGGAGCTACACTGAGCAGTTAGACCTGAACTGCAAGATTTTCTGAAAAACTTTGAACGTTATTGCAAACCTTCACACTCCACACAATGGACAGATTCAGAGATCAGCCAAATGTGTGTAAAAAAAAAATGAGATTGCTGACTTTAAAGATCTGAGGCATTTGGTCCACAAGGAATATTTTGTGGAATTTGAGAAGCAGGACTGATGGAGTGCCTGCTAAACGAAACAGACTTGGGCTTGGTGCCATTCAACAGTATGGGGACTTAGAGCTGTCTAAATTCAAGAGCCGAGGAGTTGTACTGCAGACAACATCATTCAGCTCCCGCAGTCAAACCAAAGAACAGAAGCAAATAACTGGATCGGTGACACACAGCTTGAATAGCAGAAAAATATCCAGCTTATGGAAGAAACTCGCAGAAGCACAGATAGGTGACCACTCAAAAATATGGCAATCAGCCCATCGGGTTTTTACTGGCTCTTGCTGAGTGAGCCAACGCTACATGGGGGGGGGGGGGGGGGGGGGGGGGGGGGTGACACGGTGGCGCAGCGGTAGAGTTGATGCCTTACAGCGCCAGAGACCCGGGTTCGATCCTGACTGCGGGTGCTGTCTGTACGGAGTTTGTACGTTCTCCCTGTGACTGCGTGGGTTTTCTCTGGGTGCAGCTGTACACTGTGCATCTGTTAGCTTTCAGCTGACTGGTTAGCACGCAGCAAAAGCTTTTCACTGTACCTCTGTGCACGTGACAATAAACTAAACTCAATCGCTCATGGTGTAAAAAAAAACGTAGTCTGTAAACCATACTAAAAAAGTGCAGGCTAAACTACATAAAAGTTATAAAAGTCTATCGTAGTTGACTACTGAGGTATGGTTATGGTTAGGGTTGTGCAGGGTGGTTCAAGAGTCTGATGGTTGATGGGGAGAAGCTGTTCTTGAACCCGGAGATGTGGTTCTCAGGCTCCTGTACCTTCTTCCCAATGGTAGCAGCAGCCTCCACTACAGCTCAACTATGCCCAGAAGGAGCATCATCTAATGTAGACACAAAATGCTGGAGCAACTCGGTTGGGGCAGCAAATGGTGGCACAGCGGCAGAGTTGCTGCCTTACAGCGAATGCAACATCGGAGACCAGCGTTCGATCCCGACTACGGGTGCTGTCTGTACGGAGTTTGTACGTTCTCCCCGTGACCTGCGTGGGTTTTCTCCGAGATCTCCGGTTTTCTCCCACACTCCAAAGACGTACAGGTACGCAGGTTAATTGGCTTGGCACATGTAAAAATTGTCCCTAGTGGGTGTAGGATAGTGTTAATGTGCGGGGATCGCTGGTCGGCGCGGACCGGGTGGGCCGAAAGGGCCTGTTTCCGTGCTGTATCTGTGAGCTAAACGAAACGAAACCAAACTCAGCGGGTCAGGCAGCATCTCTGGAGAGAAGGAATGGGTGACGTTTTGGGTCGAGACCCTTCTTCAGACAAAAAGATTTGTCTAATCATCATCTAATGAAAGCCGGTCCTGGAAGAAACACAACACAGAACATCTTGGATACGTTTTGCTGGTATCAATATGTACGTCTGGAGAAAGGACTCAAAATCTCATGCGGCATCTGGTGAGAGAGAAGCATCAATCTTTTTTAGTCAGAGGGTGGCGAATCTGTGGAATCCATTGCCACAGAAGGCTGTGGAGGCCAAGTCAATGGATATTTCTAAGGCATAGATAGATAGATTCTTGATTAGTACGGGTGTCAGAGGTGATGGGGAGAAGGCATGAGAATGGAGTTAGGAGGGAAAGTTAGATCGGGGTAGACTTGTTGGGCCGAATGGCCTAATTCTGCTCCTCACACTTATGAACACTCCGCCGATACCACCAGACACGCTGAATTCCTCTAACATTTTAATTTTTATTTCAGATTTCAATTTATGCCTCTCAAGGTGTGTATCTTGTTGGATCGGGCACTTATTTTATGGTGAAACATTATTCATATAGTCATACGGTGCGGAAACAGACCGTTCGGCCCAACCTGCCTACGCCGACCAATGTGCTCCATTTACACTGGTCCCACCTGCCTGTGTTTGGCCGATATCCCTGCAAACCAATCCCATCCACGTACACATCCAAATGTCTTTTATACTTGCTATTGAGGGCGTGCAGCATATGTTTACTAGGTTAATTCCCGGAATGGCGTGACTGTCATATGTTGAAAGACTGGAGCGACTAGGCTTGCATACACTGGAATTTAGAAGGATGCGAGGGGATCTTATCGAAAAGTATAAGATTATTAAGGGGTTGGACACATTAGAGGCAGGAAGCATGTTCCCAATGTTGGGGGAGTCCAGAACCAGGGGCCACAGTTTAAGAATAAGGGGTAAGCCATTTAGAACAGAGATGAGGAAAAACTTTTTCAGTCAGAGAGTTGTGAATCTGTGGAATTCTCTGCCTCAGAGGGCAGTGGAGGCCAATTCTCTGAATACATTCAAGAGAGAGCTATATAGAGCTCTTAAGGATAGCGGAGTCAGAGGGTATGGGGAGAAAGCAGGAACGGGGTACTGATTGAGAATGATCAGCCATGATCACATTGAATGGCGGTGCTGGCTCGAAGGGCTGAATGGCCTCCTCCTGCACCTATTGTCTATTGTCTATTGTCTATACATTGTGATAATAAACCTGCCTCAACTATCTCGTCTGGCAGCTTGTTCCATACACCCACCACCCTTTGTGTAAAAAAAAGGTCCTGATTAAATCTTTCCCCTACCACCTTAGAAACATAGAAAATAGTTGCAGGAGTAGGCCATTCGGCCCTTCGAGCCGGCACTGCCATTCAATATGATAATGGCTGATCATCCAAAATCAGTACCCCACTCCTGCTTTTCCCCCTTATCCCTTGACTCCTTTAGCCCTCAGAGCTAAATCCTAGCTCCAACCTCAAGCACAGGCAGGTGGGACTACCTTAAAAATATGTCCTCTGGTCCTTGAATTCCCCTACTCTGAGTGAATAGAAACATAGAAACATAGAAAATATGTGCAGGAGTAGGCCATTCGGCCCTTCGAGCCTGCACCGCCATTCAATATGATCATGGCTGATCATCCAGCTCAGTAACCTGTACCTGCCTTCTCTCCATACCCCCTGATCCCTTTAGCAAAAAGGGTCACATCTAACTCCCTCTTAAATATAGCCAATGAACTGGCCTCAACTACCTTCTGCGGCAGAGAATTCCACAGACACACCACTCTCTGTGTGAGGAAATGTTTTCTCATCTCGAATGACTGTGTGCATTTACCCTATCTATTCCAAAGTCATTTATGTGCAGACGCAGATTAGGTTGCAAGGACGGTAATGGATCCACATTTATTTATGTTTTGTTTAGTGGACCACAAGGAAAGGCGATCCGCTAACATACTGTAAGTTGAAAACAAAGCATTCCCTCATTTATAAAAGTCACGGAGTCATAAACCAATGCAGTATGGAAACAGGCCTTCCGGCCAAACTTGCCCACACCGGCCAACATGTCCACCGGCTACACTAGTCCCACCTGCCTGCGCGTGGTCTATATCCCTCCAAACCTGTCCTATCCATGCACCTGTCCAACTGTTTCTTAAACGGTGGGATAGTCCCAGCCTCAACTAACTCCTCTGGCAACTTGTTCCATACACCCACCACCCTTTGTGTGAAAAAGTTCCCCCTCGGATTCCTATTAAATCTTTTCCCCTTCACCTTGAACCTATATTCTCTGATCCTCGATTCCCCTACTCTGGGCAAGAGATTCTGTGCATCTACCTAATCTATTCCTCTCATGATTTTATACTCTATAAGATCACCCCTCATCCTCCTGCACTCCAAGGAATAGAGACCCAGCCTACTCAACCTCTCCCTCTCATGGAGGGAGTGAATATAGAGGGAGGACAGCGTAGGCTCACCAGGTTAGTTCCCGGGATGGCGGGACTGACATATGATGAAAAAATGGGTCGACTGGGCTTATATTCACTGGAATTTAGAAGGATGAGAGGGGATCTTATAGAAACAAAAAAAATCTTAAAGGATTGGACAGGCTAGATGCAGGAAAAATGTTCCCCATGTTGCGGGAGTCCAAAACCAGGGGTCACAGTTTAAGAATACGGCCTAGGCCATTTAGGACTGAGATGAGGAAAAACTTCTTCACCCAGAGAGTTGTGAATCTGTGGAATTATCTGCCACAGAAGGCAGTGGAGGCCAATTCACTGGGGATGTTTTCAAGAGAGATTTAGATTTAGCTCTTTGGGCTAAAGGAATCAAGGGATATGGGGAGAAAGCAGGAACGGGGTACTGATCAGCCATGATCATATTGAATGGCGGCACTGGCTCGAAGGGCCGAATGACCTACTCCTGCACCTATTGTCTATTGTCTATTGTCTATTGAATCAAGGGATATGGGGAGAAAGCAGGAACGGGGTACTGATTTTGGATGATCAGACATGATCATATTGAATGGCGGAGGCTGGCTCGATGGGCTGAATGGCCTACTCCTGCACCTATTGTCTATTGTCTATTGAATCAAGGGATATGGGGAGAAAGCAGGAACGGGGTACTGATTTTAGATGATCAGCCATGATCATATTGAATGGCGGCGCTGGCTCGAAGGGCCGAATGGCCTACTCCTGCACCTATTTTTCTATGTTTCTATTATTATCTTTCTATTGCTCAGACCCTCTAGTCCTGGCAACATCCTCGTAAATCTTCTCTGAACCCGTTCAAGCTTGACAATATCTTTCCAATAACATGGTGCCCAGAACTGCACACGATATTCTAAAAAGGAAGTTAATGATACACTGCCTCCTCACACCACCTCATGGTAAAATAACATTGGTGAATTAGCAAGCGTCGAGAACGGATTGTGTCATCAGAATGAGGCACAGTTTAGGCTTGTAAGGGGCTCAGTGATATTTGATAACATGTTTCCGCCAAGAACCCTTGGAGTGTGACAATGAGCATTTCATCACAAAGGAGAATAAGCAACAACAATAATTCAAACTCTTGTCTGCAACCGATGAACTACCTGGTTGAGCAGAACAAGCTCTAGCATAGAAACATAGAAACATCGAAAATAGGTGCAGGAGGAGGCCATTCAGCCCTTCGAGCCAGCCCTAAAATCCCGTCCTTTATCCCCGTAGCTAATGGCCTCCCCCCTTGACTGGTCCATTTCCGTGCCGAGGAGTTCGGTAGTGGTCTGACCCTTGGGAACCACCACAATTTCTTTGAATTAAATTGATTGACTCCCAATCTTTGGAATCTGGAGAACTTCAACTAAAATCTTTATCCATTCATTGTGATCATGGCTGATCATCCACAATCAGTAACCCGTGCCTGCCTTCTCCCCATATCCCTTGATTCCACTAGCCCCTAGAGCTCTATCTAACTCTCTCTTAAATCCGTCCAGTCATTTGGCCTCCACTGCCCTCTGTGGCAGAGAACTCCACAAATTCACAACTCTCTGGGTGAAAAAGTCCCTTCACACCTCAGTTTTAAATGGCCTCCCCTTTATTCTAAGACTGTGGCCCCTGGTTCTGGACTCCCCCAACATTGGGGACATTTTTCCTGCATCTAGCTTGTCCAGTCCTTTTATAATTTTATATGTCTCTATAAGATCCCCTCTCACCCTTCTAAACTCCAGTGAATACAAGCCTAGTCTTTTCAATCTTTCCTCATATGACAGTCCTGCCATCCCAGGAATCAATCTCGTGAACCTACGCTGTCCTTAAAGGACACAGAGAAAAAATAATATATGGCTGGATCGCTATTAAAACAGTTATTAAAAATCATTAAATATATCTGACTTTCAAACATATTCAAATGCTTTTAAAAATTTATCACACACATGTTCACAAATCATAAGACATAAGAACAGAATTAGGCCATTCGTCCCATCGAGTCTACTCCGCCATTCAATCATGATTGATCTTTCAACCCAATTCTCCTACCTTCTCCCCGTAACATTTGACACCCTTACTAATCAAGAATCTGTCATTCTCTGCCATAAAAATATTCATTGACTTGGCCTCCACAGCCGTCATATATATCATATCATATATATGCAGCCGGAAACAGGCCTTTTCGGCCCACCAAGTCCGTGCCGCCCAGCGATCCCCGTACATTAACACTATCCTACACCCACTAGGGACAAAAAAAATTTTTTTTAACATTTACCCAGCCAATTAACCTACATACCTGTGGCAGTGGCAGTGGCAGTGAATTCTACAGATTCACCACCCTCTGGCTAAAGAAATTCCCCCTCATCTCCTTTCAAAAGGTCCATTCTTTTATTCTGAGGCTGTGCCCTCTGATCCTCGACTATGTGAACTGACTCCACTAACTCCTCTTCATATTCCGAAAATGTACCAGGAAAAGCTTTATTGATAGTCGGTCTATCAAGTCAGCATTACTCTGTCATCTACTTTCATCATTGATATTATTATCATTTATTGCTCTTCGTGGGTTCGCCAACTCTGGGCTCCTGAACAATCTGGACTGAACTTCTGTTGTTGAACTTCTGACATGTGGATGATCAGCCATGATCGCAATGAATGGCGGTGCAGGCTCGATGGGCCGAATGGCCTCCTCCTGCACCTATTTTCTATGTTTATCTGTTTCTAAGGCAGGCACAGGTTACTGACTGTGGATGATCAGCCATGATCGCAATGAATGGCGGTACTGGCTCGAAGGGCCAAACGGCCTCCTCCTGCACCTATTTTCTATGCTTCTATGTTTCTACGTTCAGACTGATACAGAAGGCTGGAACAAAACAGCTCTGTGTTTCAGTTCTCGGTAACTTTTTTCCCTTGGAGACTCTACTCAAATGTCATCCTTTGACAACATTTTTGGTCACCTCTCCTGTCACTTTCTCATGTAATAGTGTAATTTATAGTGAAGTCTGCTCACTGAAGTCAAATCAATCTCCGTCATTTGCTCACAGCAACAGACAGTCCTTGGAGCCTGATTGAAGAGAGCCTCCACAAATTGTGACAATCCTTCCCAACAAAGCTTGGCTAATTTCCACTGTGAAAGTTCAGCATGTAAATTTTTTTTAAAATGAATGCGCAAAGTTTTACTAGGTTAATTCCCGGAATGGCGGGACTGTCATATGTTGAAAGACTGGAGCGACTAGGCTTGTATACACTGGAATTTAGAAGGATGAGAGGAGATCTTATCGAAACGTATAAGATTATTAAGGCGTTGGACACGTTAGAGGCAGGAAACATGTTCCCAATGTTGGGGGAGTCCAGAACAGGGGGCCACAGTTTAAGAATAAGGGGTAGGCCATTTAGAACTGAGATGAGGAAAAACCTTTTCAGTCAGAGAGTTGTGAATCTGTGGAATTCTCTGCCTCAGAAGGTAGTGGAGGCCAATTCTCCGAATGCATTCAAGAGAGAGCTGGATAGAGCTCTTAAGGATAGTGGAGTCAGGGGGTATGGGGAGAAGGCAGGAATGGGGTACTGATTGAGAATGATCAGCCATGATCACATTGAATGGCGGTGCTGGCTCGAAGGGCCGAATGGCCTCCTCCTGCACCTATTGTCTATAAGTTCTATAAGTTCAAAGTGACGAGTGGAAAGGATTGGGGATGTGCAAAGATTGGGGGGGGGGGGGGGGATAGGGGGTGGGGGTGGGAAGGGGAGGGGAGTCAGTCTACCACACGACAAAAGGGGGAGTTGTACCATTTGAGAGCCACAGGGAAGAAGGATCTCCTGTGGCGTTCAGTCCTGCACCTTGGTGGAGCCAGTCTGTTGCTGAAGGTACTCCTCAGGTTGACCAGTGCGTCATGGAGGGGCTGAGCTGCCTTCCACCGGATGCTCTGCGGTTTGAGGAGCATCTTCCCCTCCAAGACCACTTCCCATAACTCCAACTCTGCCTCCAGGATGGAGCCAGACCTCCTGACGAGCCTGATAATCTTGCTGGTGTCCACATTCAGAGGAAGATCCTTCACAGCTGGTTATCAGGGAACTGAACCATCCCATCAACAACCAGAGAGTGATTCTGAGCCACAATCTACCTCATTGGAGACATATAACATATAACATATAACATTTAACAACTACAGCATGGAAACAGGCCTGTCCGGCCCTACCTGTCCACGCCGACCATTCTCCCTGACCTAGTCTCATCTACCTGCACTCAGACCATAACCCTCCAATCCCCTCCTATCCATATACCTATCCAATTTACTCTTAAATAATAAAATCGAGCCAGCCTCCACCACTTCCACCGGAAGCCCATTCCATACAGCCACAACCCTCTGAGTAAAGAAGTTCCCCCTCATGTTACCCCTAAACCTTTGTCCCTCAGAGACCATCTATCTTTGATCGGACTTTGATGGACTTTATCGTGCAGTAAACGTTATTCCCTTTTCTCGATTGTCATCGTGTATTGTCTTTCCGCTGACTGGTTAGCACGCAACAAAAGCCTTTCACTGTACCTCAGTACACATGACAATAAACTAAACTAAACTAAATAAAGCAAACCAAACTGAACGTTTGTCTTCACATCTCTGGGCTTTGTCCAACCATCTGCCTTGCAAAACAAAACCATTCAACATCAGTCATCCCCATCGTCTCTTCCTAGTTACTTCCTCACCACACTGTAATCAGTCTGAAAAAGGGCCCCGACCTGAAATTCGGTCTGATCCACTGAGTTACTCCGCCACTTTGTGCCTTTTTTTTCTATTGCAAAGTCGGTCACCCACCTCCAATTGTCCTACCCTTTGTCTTCATGCAGTTTGTACGTTCTCCCCCGTGACCCGCGTGGGTTTTCCCCGAGATCTTCGGTTTCCTCCCACACTTCCAAAGACATCCGGGTTTATAGGTTAATTGGGTTGGTCATAAAGTAACTCAGCGGGTCAGGCATCAGTCCCGACCCGAAACGTCACCTATCCGTGTTCTTCAAAGATGCTGCCTGGCCCGCCGAGTTACTGGAGCACTTTGTGTCCTTTTGACAAAAAGCCGATGTGGCCGGCCCAAAGCGTCTTGGATTCTAGTGGAGAAGTGCAAACCGGTCAGCACAATGATGCAGCGATAGAGCTGCAGAGATCCGGGTTCGATCCTGACTACAGGTGCTGTCTGCGGAGATCCATGTGACCGCGTGGGTTTTCTCCGGGAGCTCCGGTTTCCTCCCACACTCCAAAGACGTACACTTTTGTAGGTTAACTGGCTACGGTAACAATTGTAGAGCAGAATAATGAAAGGCATAGATAGAGTGGATGTGGAAAGGATGTTTCCACTGGTGGGAGAGTCTAGGACCAGAGGTCACAGCCTCAGAATTAAAGGGCGCTCTTTTAGAGAGGAGGTGTGAAGGAACTTCTTTCATCAGTTAATCTGTGGAACTCATTGCCACAGAGGGCTGTGGAGGCTGTCAGTTGATATTTTTAAGGCAGAGATAGACAAGTTCTTGATTAGAACAGGTGTCAAGGGTTATGGGGAGAAGGCAGGAAAATAGGATTAGGAGGCAGACATCAGCCATGATTGAATGGCGGGTTAGACTTGATGGGCCAAATGGCCTAATTCTACTCCTACAACTTGTGACAGGACTTTCATATGAAGAAAGACTGGATAGACCCGGCTTGTACTCGCTGGAATTTAGAAGATTGAGGGGGGATCTTATAGAAACTTACAAAATTCTTAAGGGGTTGGACAGGCTAGATGCAGGAAGATTGTTCCCGATGTTGGGTAAGTCCAGAACAAGGGGTCACAGTTTAAGGATAAGGGGGAAGTCTTTTAGGACCGAGATGAGAACTTTTTTTTTCACACAGAGAGTGGTGAATCTGTGAAATTCTCTGCCACAGAAGGTAGTTGAGGCCAGTTCATTGGCTATATTTAAGAGGGAGTTAGATGTGGCCCTTGTGGTTAAAGGGATCAGGGGGTATGGAGAGAAGGCAGGTACAGGATACTGAGTTGGATGATCAGCCATGATCATATTGAATAGCGGTGCAGGCTCGAAGGGCCGAATGGCCTACTCCTGCACCTATTTTCTATGTTTTTATGTTTCTATGTGAACTGTAAAACTATCCTGAGTGTGCAGGATAGTGCTAGTCTACGGGGTGATCGCTGGTCGGCACGGACTCGGTGGGCCGAAGGGACCGTTTTCTGCGCTGTGTAGCTGAAACTAAAACTAAAGTTGGCATTAACCAACCAGGTCTGGTCCAGCATTTTCTCTCCGCAGATGCTGCCCAGCCTTCAGTTTATTTTTCTCAGTTGTTATAACTTCTTCATTGTCCCATTTCTTTTCCACGCCGTCTTTGAATCTGGGGCTGCGTCTTTCTTTTTTTACCCTTTTAAGCCTCTGAGTCATAATCGGGAAATAACTGCATCTGTTCTGACTAATATATGGCAACTGATGGCTTGAAGTATTGATCCTAATGTAATGATTTCATAACAAGAGCCATTATATCTGTTCAGTGCCACTATAAATTCCAGGAGCATGTTCAGTTGGTCTTGCACCCTGAGGCAGTATTTCTTTTTGCATTGCTCTCTGCTAAACCTCAGGAGAATTTTAACATCATTTTCCTGGCAGCTTTATTTCCCCCATTTCAGAGAGAGCTGAAAAATCATGCAGTTTGATCTCAATTATTATTTTTTTTATACTGCGTTCGATTCTTTATTTTCTCCTGCATATTTTAAGCAGCTGGCGTGGGTTAAGCTATGATGAGTGTTTGTCGGCACTGGGCCTGTACTCGCTGGAGTTTAGAAGGATGAGGGGGGACCTCATTGAAACTTTTTCAGTCAGAGAGTTGTGAATCTGTGGAATTCTCTGCCTCAGAAGGCAGTGGAGGCCAATTCTCTGAATGCATTCAAGAGAGAGCGAGATAGAGCTCTTAAGGATAGCGGAGTCAGGGGGTACGGGGAGAAGGCAGGAACGGGGTACTGATTGAGAATGATCAGCCATGATCACATTGAATGGCGGTGCTGGCTCGAAGGGCCGAATGGCCTCCTCCTGCACCTATTGTCTATTGTCTATTGTCTATTACCGAATAGTGAACGGCCTGGATAGAGTTGATGTGGAGAGGATGTTTCCACTTGTGGGAGAGTCTAGGACCGGAGGCCACAGCCTCAGAATAAAAGGACGTACCTTTAGGAAGGAAATGAGGTGGGATTTCTTTAGTCGGAGGGTGGTGAATTGTGGAATTATTTGCCACAGAAGGCCGTGGAGGCGAAGTCAATTTTTTTTTTTTTAAGGCAGACATTGACAGATTCTTGATTAGTACGGGTGGCCAGGGGTTATGGGGGGGAAGGTAGGAGAATGGGGTTGAGAGGGCAAGATAGATCAGACATGATTGAATGGCGGAGTAGACCTGATGGGCCAAATGGCCTAATTCTGCTCCTATCACTTATGAAATCTCTACAATCCTTGCTCCTCAATGCCCTTACTGAGTCGAAATACTGGGCTTAGAAACAACAATAAACTGGACTGGACTGAAAACACCGATGCGCAATGCACAAAGGGCCAGAGCAGACTTTATCTGCTAAGGAGACTCAGGTCCTTTGGAGTGCAGGGGGCACTCCTAAGGACCTTCTACAACACGGTGGTTGCATCGGCCATTTTCTACGGAGTGGTCTGCTGGAGCAGCAGCATCTCAGCGGCGGAGGGGAAGAGACTCAACAAGCTGGTCAGGAAGGCCAGCTCTGTCCTGGGTTGCCCCCTCGACTCAGTGCAGACGGTGGGAGAGAGGAGGATGATGGCAAAGCTAACATCGCTGCTGGACAACGACTCCCACCCCATGCAGGACACTGTCACTGCACTGAGTAGTTCCTTCAGTGACAGACCCCTTCACCCTAAGTGCATGAAGGAGAGATATAGGAGGTCCTTCCTTCCCACTGCTGTGAGACTGCACAACCAGCACTGCTCCCAGCAGGCGAGTCAACAATATCAGCTAAGAACACACAGAAAACTGATGACAATTTATCCTTGGCTTTACTTTTATTTATAATGAATGATCTCTTGCTATCCACATTGCTGCTGTAACACTGTAAATTTCCCCGGTGTGGGACGAATAAAGGAATATATTATTATTATTCCCCACAATAGTCCCCAGCAGACTGGTTGAGAAGCTGCTGGAACTGGGGCTTAGCACCCCTCTGTGTGCCTGGGTCCTGGACTTTCTCACTGCCAGGCCCCAAGTGGTCAGGATGGGGAAACACACATCTAGCTCCCTCACCCTGAACATAGGATCCCCCCAGGGCTGCGTCCTTAGCCCCCTACTGTACTCCCTGTACACACATGACTGTGGGGCCAGGTTCAGCTCAAACTCCATCATCAAGTTTGCTGATGACACTGTGGTGGTGGGCCGGATCTCCAACAACGATGAGAAGGCCTACCGGGAGGAGGTGGCTAATCTGGCACTCTGGTGTCAGGACAATAGCCTCCTCTTGACTGTGACTAAAACAAAGGAGCTGATTGTGGACTTCAGAAGGGCTAAACATCCAAGGACGTACACGCCACTGGAGATAGATGGGTCTACTGTGGATAGGGTGAGCAGTTTTAAATACTTGGGTGTCCGCATCACAGAGGATCTGACGTGGGCAACGCACATTGCCGCACTGGTGGGTAAGGCTAAGCAGCGCCTTTATCACCTTAGACAATTGAGGAAATTCAGAGTGTCTCTGAGGATCCTTCATTACTTCCACTCTGGGGCTGTAGAGAGCATCCTGTCCGGCAACATTACAGTCTGGTTTGGGAACAGCTCTGCCCAGGACAGGATGGCCCTGCAGAGAGTAGTGCATTCGGCAGAACGCACCATGGGAACTACACTCGTCCCCCTGCAGGACCTATACATCAGGAGGTGCAGATCCAGAGCAAGCAAGATCATGAGGGACCCCTGCCACCCCAGTAACGGACTGTTCCAGATGCTACAATCAGGCAAATGCCTCCGCTGTCACGCTGCGAAAACGGAGAGGATGAGACGGAGCTTCTTCCCACAGGTCATCAGGACTGTCAACTTTTATAACCCCAGAGACTAAATTTTTGTCGACACTAATAGTAACTTATTAACTTTATTTATATGCTGTAACTGTAATTCTTTTTTGTGCACAACCCGCAGGCATTGCCACTTTCATTTCACTGCACATCGTGTATGTGTATGTGACAAATAAATTTGACTTGACTTGACTTATTATTTATCACTAGACGAGCAGACTCGGTGGGCCGAAGGTCCTGTTTCCACGCCGTATCTCTAAACTAAACTATTGCACATAGACTCAATCGTGATAATAAAGGGACCATTGAGGATGACAAGGTGAGGTCCAAATATGTCTGGAATAATCAATTCCTCACTCGTACTTTGTTCATTTCACACTTGGTGATGTCTTACAATCTGAATTAAACATAGAAACATAGAAAAAGAATTAAACCAAGTAATTACGAAAGATACTTGGGAAGAAAGTTTGCAACAGATATATCAGTGTTCACTAAACGCCAGACATTCTCTAATACAATTTAAAGTAATACATAGGTTACACTACTCAAAAACAAAACTACATAAAATTTTCCAAAATATCTCACCTAAATGTGATAAATGTCAACATTTAGAAGCTACATTATCTCATATGTATGTAAACTGTATAAAAATTAAAAAATTCTGGGTAAATATTTTTAGCATAATATCTAAAGTAACCAGCACACAATTGGACCCAGATCCAAAATTAATTATACTCGGAATATTAGAATTAAATCAAACATTTAGAACAATACAAAGAAACTTTATGGATTACAGTTTAATAACAGGAAAAAAATTAATTCTAAAATTTTGGAAAGGCCCTACGGTCCCCACAATCAAAATGTGGATTGGTGAAATGACGGAGACCTTAAACGTGGAAAGAATCAGATTTTCCCTGTTGGATAAACAGGAACTATTTATTGGAACATGGTCTCCTTTTATTGATTACTTAAAGGGTCAGAATGGTTCAGCACAGGAGCCTGACTAGCACTCGGACGAAAGAATGGATGAAATGCTATACTTTGAAATGTACGAATATATCTCGAATGAAGTTGTTGTTATTTTAATAAATTTCTCCACTCTTCCTTAACTAACTTTGTCCTTATCTTTATAATTTGTTTTTGTTTTTGTTTTTATTTTGTTTCTCTCTCTTTTCCTTCTCTACTTCATCTATTTCTTTAGCTCTATCTAGTTTAAAAAAAAGGGGGTAAAAGGTATTGGAGACAATATAATAATAATTGACAATAGTATCAATTTAAAAATGTATGACTGTAAAGATGTACCTATCTCCAATAAAAATTTATTTACAAAAGAAACATAGAAACATAGAAAATAGGTGCAGGAGTAGGCCATTCGTCCCTTCGAGCCTGCACTGCCATTCAATATGATCATGGCTGATCATCCAACTCAGTATCCCGTACCTGCCTTCTCTCCATACCCCCTGATCCCTTTAGCCACAAGGGCCACATCTAACTCCCTCTTAAATATAGCCAATGAACTGGCCTCAACTACCTTCTGTGGCAGAGAATTCCACAGAATTCCACTCTCTGTGTGAAAAAAAACGTTCTCATCTCGGTCCTAAAAGACTTCCCCCTTATCCTTAAACTTTGACCCCTTGTTCTGGACTTCCCCAACATCGGGAACAATCTTCCTGCATCTAGCCTGTCCAACCCCTTAAGAATTTTGAAAGAATTTTGCCACCATCAGATCTTTGCAACATTAAGAAATCCTTAAGTGGACTGATTATTTTCCTTCTTCCCCAATTTTGGTTAAGAGTTTGATTAGTACAATCATCAGGGGTTATGGGGCAAAGACAAGAGAATGGGGTTGAAAGGGAAAGATAGATCAGCCACGATCGAATGGCGGAGCAGACTTGATGGGCCGAATGGCCTAATTCTGCTCCCATCACTTATGAACTAATGAACTTACGAGTCTTCAACCTGAAGCAATAACTGTGTCACTTTATTCAAATGCTGCCAAACCTACTACGTATTTGAATGAACAAGAATGAATGAATACGTTTATTGGTGAAGTATGTGCATGTAGAAGGAATGTGCCTTGGTGCACCGCTCACAAATGACAACACAAACATACAGTTTGTATTTCAAGCATTTTCAGATTTCCTGGGGGGGGGGGTTTCCATATGTTGTTAGGAAGTACCTCACATTTCAATCTAAGATAGACACTAAAACACTGGAGTAACTCAGCGGGTCAGACAGCATCTCTGGAGAAAAGGAATAGGCGAAGTTTCGGGTCGAGACCCTCCTTCAGAATGAGAGCCAGGGGCTTGAATCATTAAGCGATGGTTAAAGGGGGTAAACTGTGCCTATTATCATTTTGGGGTGGGAAAAATGTGGGCAAATGTTAAGAAAATGAGATGAGATGAGATGAGATGAGATGAGATGAGATGAGATGAGATGAGATGAGATGAGATGAGATGAGATGAGATGAGATGAGATGGACAAAAAGCTGGCGTAACTCAGCAGGTCAGGCAGCATCTCTGGAGAATATACACTGTAAATGGCTCGATTGTAATCAGGTATTGTCTTTCCGCTGACTGGATAGAAGGCAACAAAAACTTTTCACTGTACCTCAGTGACAATAAACGAAACTGAAACTGAACGAAGGTGACGTCTCAGGTTGGAACTCTATATTACACCGAGGCCTGATTCACAACGGCAGATAAGTATTCAATTTTCTACATCTTAACAACATTCTGTTGTCTGCTGTGACTGAGGCTACAAGCTTGTATATTTTTCTCTCCCTCAGATTTCTCCGACAATTGACAGGCGAAACTGCTAACATAAACCTCCCTGTTGGGTTCATTGGTTGAAGCATTAGATTGTGGGTAATTGGTCATGAAGGCCAAAAGTAGCCCCAGTCATTCATCTCGTTTTGGTTCAAATTGCCAATCTTTTCCAGCAGAGAAGTCAGCACACCTCCAGATTCATATCTCTCGACATCATGGTCTATATCTCTCGTTTCCCTTATCCCCAACCAGTCTGAAGAAGGGTCTCGCCCCGTAACGTCACCCATTCCTTCTCTCCAGAGATTCTGCCTTGTCCCGCTGAGTTACTCCAGCTTTTTGTGTCTATCTCCAGATTCAAGGACAGTTCCTTCCCATCAGGCGACTGAACCATTTTACCACAACCAGAGAGCAGCCCTGAACTACTATCTACCTTATTGGTGAGCCTTGGACTATCCTTGACGTCACTTTGCACTAAACGTTATTCCCTTATCATGTATCTGTACCCTGTAAGACAGCAGAGAAAGTTATCAGCTGTCCACTGCCTTCTCTGAAGGACATCTCCAGCTCGCGTTGTCTAAACAGGAGCCAGAAATATAATCAAGGACAGCACACACCCAGAATATGAACTGTTTGGTCTCCTGCCCTCTGGGAGGCGCTACAGGAGCCTAAGGGCCAGAACTGGGCCATAAGAACTGTGAATGGAAATACTTGACTTGATGTGACTCTCAATTTCTTTGCAATTTAAAAATATATATACAGCACCTTAGGTGCAAAACTCATTTATTATTTATTAGTTTTTATTGGTTTTTATTGATATTGGTACTTGTTGTGTTGGTTCCTATGTTTGTGCGATTGTTTTTGGAAGATTAGCACTGTCGCACTGTTTCAGATGGAGCACTTCTAATTTCATTGAACTGTTCGTACAATGACAATAAAGGCATATTATTATTATTATTATTATTATTATAAATGGCTCGATTGAAATCATGTATGGCCTTTCCGCTGACTGGATAGCACGCAACGAAAAGCTTTTCACTGTGCCTCGGTACACGTGACAATAAACTAAACTGGATTATTCTCACACTTCTGATCTCCATGTTAAAGGAGATAAGTTATTTTGTTTTCTCTCTTTCTGAATGCCTGCCAAAAGGTTTTGTTCTGAAATGAACATCGTTGGACACCGGCTGAGGATGAGGTGGAATTGAGCAATGCTGTTTCCCAAGATCGATTAGCCTACAAATATTTATTGTCTCTTTCATGTCTGACGAATCCGTCCATTGGCAGGCTGCCAGTACTTATAGATCCATGTGTCTGTGGCAGACAGCACTTCGAGAGGTGAAGAGAAATTGTGAAGGTAGAAACCCTGTCCTTGCACAAAGCAGGGGAGCATGAAACCTGCAGGAATCGAGGGGCAAAAGACAAAGTGCTGGAGAAACACAGCAAGTCAGGCAGCTTCTCCAGAGGACAGGGAAAGGAGATGTTTCAGGTTGAGGTAGGAAGGAACTGCCGATGCTGGTTTACACTGAAGATGGATACAAAATGCTGGATTGACTCAGCGGGACAGGCAGCATCTCTGAATTGAAGGAATAGGTGATCTTTCGGGTCGGGTCTGAAGAAGGGTCTTTTTCAGTCAGAGAGTTGTGAATCTGTGGAAGTTTCTGCCTCAGAAGGCAGTGGAGGCCAATTCTCTGAATGCATTCAAGAGAGAGCAGGATAGAGCTCTTAAGGATAGCGGAGTCAGCATGGCCGTTTTTACAGCATTATGGGCCCTCTCCCCCACCCCCCTTTCCCTACCAGCCCCCCCCTGTCGTGCCGGTGAAAAGCACTTACCGAAAAGCACTTAGCGATGGACTTAGGGTGCTACATTGTTACGAAAAGCACTTACAGATCGCTGTGAGAAGCACTTAGGGACCGAAAATGTTGCGAAAAAAGCACTTATTGAACCTACATTTTTAAAGTAGTATTTATTTATTGCAAGTCACTTAACATACACAGATCAGCATGGGGCCCCTATGCTCGTGGGCCCCCGGGCAAGTGCCCATCAGGCCCATGCGTTAAGACGGCCCTGGTAGTCAGGGGGTATGGCGAGAAGGCAGGAACGGGGTACTGATTGAGAATGATCAGCCATGATCACATTGAATGGTGGTGCTGGCTCGAAGGGCCGAATGGCCTCCTCCTGCACCTATTGCCTATTGTCTATTGTCTAAGAAGGGTCTCGACACGAAACGTCACCCATTCCTTCTATCCAGGGATGCTGCCTGGCCCGCTGAGTTACTCCAGCATTTTGTGTCTATCTTTTGTTTCGGGTCGGGACTCTTCTTCAGGTCTTTCTTAAGTCTGAAGAGTCCCCACCTGAAACGTCACCTATCAATGTCCACCAGAGATGCTGCCGGACCCGCTGAGCTACTCAAGCACTCTGTGTTTGTTTTTTAAACCAAGCCACAGGAACGCCAAGTGGTGTGGTGGTAGAGTTACTGCCTTACAGCGCCAGAGGTTCGATCCTGACCAAGGTTGCTGTCTGTGCGGAATTTGTATGTTCTCCCCCTGACTTGCGTGGGTTTTCTCCGGGATCTCCGGTTTCCTCCCACACTCCAAAGGCGTACGGGTTTGTAGACAATAGACAATAGGTGCAGGAGGAGGCCATTCGGCCCATCGAGCCAGCACCGCCATTCAATGTGATCATGGCTGATCATTCTCAATCGGTACCCCGTTCCTGCCTTCTCCCCATACCCCCTGACTCCACTATCCTTAAGAGCTCTATCCAGCTCTCTCTTGAATGCATTCAGAGAATTGGCCTCCACTGCCTTCTGAGGCAGAGAATTCCACAGATTCACAACTCTCTGACTGAAAAAGTATTTCCTCATCTCAGTTCTAAATTTTTCCTCATCTCAGTTTGTAGGTCAATTGACTTCAGTATCAATGTAAATTGTCCCAAGTGTGTGCAGGATAGTGTTAATGTGCAGGGTCTTCGCTGGTCAATGCAGACTCAGTGGGCCGAAGGCCTGTTTCCACACTGTATCTCTAAACTAAACTAAATTTCAGATGATGGAGACTCGTCTGAAGAAGGGTCTCAACCAGAAACGTCTCCTGTTCATTTTTTCGCCGAGATGCTGTCAGACCCGCTGAGGTACTCTGGCTTTTTGTGTCTATGATTGGTTTAAACCAGCTTCTGCATTTCCTTCCTACACATTAAACTAAACAGACCATTAATCTGAAATTACATTTGGCTATTATTTAAAACATTAATCATTCAAATTAAAGATTACTGCTTCTATTTAAAATGGAGTTTCAGGCGAGCATGTGTGGCTTTCTATATGATTAGTTGTAACATTTTTATTAGGCCCATTAGTAGAGTAAGTAAAGTAAAAAAATATTGATCACAGCGTAAGTGAATAATCAAGATATTATCAGGTTATTGTCAATGTCAACTGATGAGAGAGATTGTCTCAATTTCACTATTTAACTCACTTCCACTCGTCTAAGAGTTAATTTCCTCTCATTTTCTCTCTGTACTGAACAAAAAGGCAAATCATCTTACAACTCTTGCAACTGTTACTTGACACACTTTAATATTAATCGGTTTAATGCTCACACTTCCTATCCTGTCCACCGCGCAGTTAGTTACTTCCAATTTAATTCCAATAGTGCAATCAAGATTTTTAAGGAGAAAACCTCTTTTCAGTTTGATGGGCTTCATGATCATCCGACAAAGGTGTCATTCACTGTGGAAGACAAAATTCATTCTCCCCATTAGATCAAATGTAATGGACTCTCATCCCGATGAAGAGGTGAGAAGGAACTCACCAGCGGGAAGACTGAGAGTTCCTTAGTTCACCAGAAACTGCAGGTGCTGGAAAGATAGAGAGGCGTGAAAACGTACACCTTCCAGATTTAGGAATAGACACGGAAATGCTGGAGTAACTCAGCGGGTCAGGCAGCATCTCAGGAGAGAAGGAATGGGTGACGTTTCGGGTCGAGACCCTTCTTCAGACTGATGTCGGGCGGGAGGGACAAAGAAAGGATATAGGTGGCGACAGGAAGCCAGTGGGAGAACTGGGAAGGGGGAGGGGAAGAGAGGGACAGAGGAACGATCTAAAGTTAGAGGAGTCAATGTTCATACCGCTGGGCTGCAAGCTGCCCAAGCGAAATATGAGGTGCTGTTCCTCCAATTTGCGGTGGGCCTCACTATGGCACTGGAGGAATAGATACAGAAAGCTGGTGTAACTCAGTGGGTCAGACTGCATCTGAATGGGCGACGTTTCGGGTCGTAGACCCTTCTTCAGATTGAGAGTCAGGGGAAAGGGAAACGAGAGATGCGGAAGGTAAATAAAACAAAAGAATGAAAGATATATGCAAAATCACAGAGGGGGAGCAACGAGAGAGGGTGTTGCAGAACCCCTCATCGATCGATATGTGATAATGGAGGGATATGGATCACATGTAGGCAGAAGAGACTGGTTTAATCTCCTTGTACAGTATGTTCCCCCGTGACCACGTGGGTTTTCTCTGGGTGCTCTGGTTTCCTCGCACACTCCAGGTTTGTAAGTTCATTGACGTGGACACGTAAGTTCATTGACGCGGACGAAGAGAAGTCTGACATAGGTCTCTCTCTTGTCCAGATTTTTATTTGAGATCGTCCCAATGGTCCCAACTGCTTGTTCTTTGAAGATCCCAGTCCCCTGATCCACGCCCTGATTCTCAGCCTCTATCCCCTACACCTCCAACAACAGACCTCATGTACTTTGTGTTGATGGACCCTCTGCTGAATCTCTTTCACCCATTTGGATGCACATGGAGAGAAGGCAATAGATTTTACAGCAGAGAAAGAGACCATTCAGCCCGACAGGTCCATTGCGTACTTTTACCCACTCTTGGATCATTTTTCATTAGATCCCAGAGTCATAGAGTCAAAGAGCATTGAAAAAGGCACTTTGGCCCAACTCATCCCTGCCAAACGCAATCTCCGTCTAAGCTAATCCTATTTTCCTGCATTTCTCCCATTTCCCTCTAAACTTTTCCTATTCATGTACCCGTCAAAGTGTCTTTTAAATGCTGTTGTTTGCACCTGCCTGAAGTACCTCCTCTGGCAGCTAATTCCATGTGCCCACTACCATAAGATCATAAGTGATAGGAGTAGAATTAGGCCATTCGTCCCATCGAGTCTACACCGCCATTCAATCATGGCTGATCGATCTCTACCTAGTACCGTGGTACAGTGAAAAACTTTCTTGCGTGCTAACCATTCAGCGGAAAGACAATACATGATTAAACCTATGTCCTCTGTCTGAAGAAGGGTCTCGACCCGAAACATCGCCCATTCCTTCTCTCCTGAGATGCTGCCTGACCTGCTGAGTTACTCCAGCATTTTGTGAATAAATACCTTCGATTTGTACCAGCATCTGCAGTTATTTTCTTACAAACCTATGTCCTCTGGTTCTCGATTCCCCAACTGTGGGCAAAAGACTCTGTGTTGACCCGTTCTATTCCTCTCATGATTTTGTACACCTCCATAAGTACACCTCGGCGATCGCTTCGCCCAACACCTTCGATCAGTCCCCCTTAACCAACTTGATCTCCCGGTGGCTGAGCACTTCAACTCCCCCTCCCACTCCCAGTCTGACCTTTCTGTCATGGGCCTCCTCCAGTGCCATAGTGAGGCCCAATGGAAATTGGAGGAACAGCACCTCATATTTCGCCGGGCAGCTGGCAGCCCAGCGGTATGAACATCGACTTCTCCAACTTTAGATAGTTCCTCTGTCCCTCCCTTCCCCTCCCCCTTCCCAGATCTCCCACTGTCTTCCTGTCTCCACCTATATCCTTCCTTTGTCCCGCCCCCCTGACATCAGTCTGAAGAAGGGTCTCGACCCGAAACATCGCCAATTCCTTCTCTCCCGAGATGCTGCCTGAACTGTTGAGTTACTCCAGCATTTTGTGAATAAATACCTTCGATTTGTACCAACATCTGCAGTTATTTTCTTACACTCCATAAGATCACCCCTCATCCTCCTGCACTCCAAGGAATAAAGTCCTAGCCTGCTCAACCTCTCCCTGTAACATAGGACCTCGTGTCCTGGCAACATCCTCGCAAATCTTCTCTGCACCCTTTCCAGCTTGACCACGCCTTTCCTATAACATTGTGACCAAAATCGAACACAAGACTCTAAATGTAGATTCACAAACGTCTTATACAACTACACCATGACGCCCAAACATCTACACTCAATATGTGCAGGAAGGAACTGCAGATGCTGGTTTAAACCAAAGATAGGCACAAAATGCTGGAGTACAGGCAACATCTCTGGAGAAAAAGAATGGGCGACATTTCGGGTCGAGTCTGAAGAAGAGTCTCGACACGAAAGTCACCCGTTCCTTCTCTCCAGAGATGCTGCCTGTCCCGCAGAGTTACTCCAGCTTTTTGTGTCAATCTTCTATACTCAATACTCTGACTGACGACGGTCAATGTGCCGATAGCCTTTTTTGACCGCCGTTTCTACTGGTGACCCCAATTCCAAGGGGAAATTGTGTAGGAAGGAACTGCAGATGCTGGTTTAAACCGAAGATTGACACAACAAGCTGGATTGACTCAGCGGGACAGGCAGCATCTCTGGAGAGAAGGAATGGGTGATCTTTCAGGTCGGGTCTGAAGAAGGGTCTTTTTCAGTCAGAGAGTTGTGAATCTGTGGAATTTTCTGCCTCAGAAGGCAGTGGAGGCCAATTCTCTGAATGCATTCAAGAGAGAGCTGGATAGAGCTCTTAAGGATAGCGGAGTCAGGGGGTATGGGGAGAAGGCAGGAACGGGGTACTGATTGAGAATGATCAGCCATGATCACATTGAATGGCGGTGCTGGCTCAAATGGCCGAATGGCCTCCTCCTGCACCTATTGCCTATTGTCTATTGTCTAAGAATGGTCTTGACACGAAACGTCACCCATTCCTTCTATCCAGGGATGCTGCCTGGCCCGCTGAGTTACTCCAACATTTTGTGTCTATCTTTTGTTTCGGGTCGGGACTCTTCTTCAGATCTTTCTTAAGTCTGAAGAGTCCCCACCTGAAACGTCACCTATCTGTGTTTGTTTCTTGAACAAAGCCACAGGAACGCCAAGTGGCATGGTGGTAGAGTTGCTGCCTTACAGCGCCAGAGACCGCCAGAGGTTCGATCCTGACCACGGTTGCTGTCTGTGTGGAATTTGGGCGTTCACCCCATGACTTGCGTGGGTTTTCTCCGGGATCACCGGTTTCCTCCCACGCTCCAAAGGCGTACAGGTTTGTAGGTCAATTGAATTCAGTATCATTGTAAATTGTCCCAAGTGTGCGCAGGATAGTGTTAATGTGCAGGGATCGCTGGTCAACAAAGACTCAGTGGGCCGAAGGGCTGTTTCCACACTGTATCTCTAAACTAAACTAAATTTCATACAGTGGAGACTCGTCTGAAGAAGGGTCTCAACCAGAAACGTCACCTGTTCATTTTTCCCCCGAGATGCTGTCAGACCCGCTGAGGTGCTCCGGCTTTTTGTGTCTATGATTGGTTTAAACCAGCTGCTGCATTTCCTTCCTACACATTAAACTAAACAGACCATTAATCTGAAATTACATTTGGCGATCGTTTAAAACATTAATCATTCAAATTAAAGATTACTGCTTCTATTTAAAATGGAGTTTCAGGCGAGCATGTGTGGCTTTCTATATCGAGTCTGAAGAAGAGTCTCGACACGAAAGTCACCCGTTCCTTCTCTCCAGAGATGCTGCCTGTCCCGCTGAGTTACTCCAGCTTTTTGTGTCAATCTTCTATACTCAATACTCTGACTGACGACGGTCAATGTGCCGATAGCCTTTTTTGACCGCCGTTTCTACTGGTGACCCCAATTCCAAGGGGAAATTGTGTAGGAAGGAACTGCAGATGCTGGTTTAAACCGAAGATTGACACAACAAGCTGGAGTAACTCAGCGGGACAGGCAGCATCTCTGGAGAGAAGGAATGGGTGACAATAGACAATAGGTGCAGGAGGAGGCCATTCGGCCCTTCGAGCCAGCATCGCCATTCAATGTGATCATGGCTGATCATTCTCAATCAGTACCCCATTCCTGCCTTCTCCCCTTACCCCTGACTCTGCTATCCTTAAGAGCTCTATCCAGCTCTCTCTTGAATGCATTCAGAGAATTGGCCTCCACTGCCTTCTGCGGCAGAGAATTCCACAGATTCACAACTCTCTGACTGAAAAAGTTTTTCCTCATCTCAGTTCTAAATGGCCTACCCCTTATTCTTAAACTGTGGCCCCTTGTTCTGGACTCCCCCAACATTGGGAACATGTTTCCTGCCTCTAACGTGTCCAACCCCTTAATAATCTTATACGTTTCGATAAGATCCCCTCTCATCCTTCTAAATTCCAGTGTATACAAACCAAGTCGCTCCAGTCTTTCAACATATGACAGTCCCGCCATTCCGGGAATTAACCTGGTAAACCTACGCTGCACGCCCTCAATAGCAAGAATATCCTTCCTCAAATTTGGAGACGTTCAAGAAAAAATCATTGGGTGTAAGCTCTGCTGCTGCTCTAGAAATGGTACTGATGGGACTACCACTGAACAGGGGACAGGTCAAAGTTAGAGTGAAGGAGGCTCCAGAACGACTCGATGGCAACACCTTCAGAATTTCCATGGGCAGCACGGTGGCGCACCAGGTAGAGTTGCTGCCTCACAGCGCTAGAAATCCGGGTTCAATCCCGATTACGGGTGCTGTATGTACGGAGTTTGTACGTTCATAAGTGTCATGGGATATGGGGATAAGGCAGGAACGGGGTACTGATTGTGGATGATCAACCATGATCAAAGTGAATGGCGGTGCTGGCTTGAAGGGCTGAATGGCCTACTCCTGCACCTATTGTCTATTGTTTGTATGTTAATTGGCTTCGGTAAAGATTGTAAATTGTCCCTTGTACCTGTGTGGGGTGATCGCCGGTTGGCGTGGTCTCGGTGGGCCGAAGGGCCTGTTTCCACGCTATATCTCTAAACTAAACTAAGTAAATGTGTCTGGAAATCCCAGAGTCACTGTCAGTGTCACCGAACGACGAAAGGAGTGGTGACGATTGAAGTCATCATTACCATTGCAAATCTCAAACCTTGGTAAGCAAGGAGAGTTTTGCGTTAATAATATTGATTGCTGCCTCTGGAGTTCAAGAGGCCAGCGCATCCATTGAGCGCTTGGCAGAGCCCTTGTCAATGTTTTGACTGATTGAGTGCCGCTCAGAGTTACTCCGCAATAAATCCGGGGAGATTTGGTTGTGTGTCAATGGCCATTTATTCCTGAAAGTTCCGAAGTGCTTTTAACCTCGAAAACCCATCCTGAAACTCAGTGAAACTTCTGGAAACCGGTATTCCGAAACTTTTCGGTCGTTCCAAACATCAAGCGATTTCAACTGGACAAATCTTCAAGAAAGGATAATAAGCTGGCTTTCTACGCCGATCTCCGTCTTCCGCTCCCGGTGTGGGTCCCCAGTGGAGGTCTCCCCATGACGGATTCCTCCCCCTTTACATCGGGGACCTGGGGTGGAGAGTGTGGCATAAAGCCGTGGCCTGCAACAGATACTTGAGCCGGTTCACCAGCCACCTGTCACTTCTGCGGCGAGGAAGAGGCCCCGTGTACCATTTGTACTTACGGTGTGAGAGGTTGCAGCCCCTGTTCGAGTATCTGAAGGGGCTGCTCCTCAAGTTTTGGCTCCATTTTAGTCCTCCGCACCTGATGTTTGGTCACCCGGTACAGAGGGGGTGGAGGGTCAGGAGGGAGGAGGGGGTTTCCCTGTCGGCCTGCTCCTGGGCCTGGCCATGATGGCCGTTCGCGGGTCAAGGCAGAGGGTAGTCGATGGCCGCACAGGGGTCTGCTGCCTGCCCCTCTTTCGGGCCTGCGTGTCCCTGGAGAGGGAACACGCGGTGTCCACGGGGACGCTGGAAGCCTTCCATGAACGCTGGTCGCCGCGGGAGGTCGAATGTATGATTGCCGAAGTTGGCGGAATTTTAATTTGATAACTGTCTTGCTTGTAAACTGCCAATATAGGCAGCTTTTGATTTGATCGCGTTATTACTCTGTATATTTGTTTTTGTTTTGGAATAAACTATTTGTATATTTTTTTAATCAAGGCTAATCATGCAGCGATTCGTTATGGAAGCTTTTCCTTAACTTGTATTGCAGTGTCATACTGTGTCTTCTGGAACAAATCCTACTAAGTTCACCAGATCTAGACTTGTGCTGATCTTCCACCTTGGCATGTAGTGTAAGAAAATAACTTCAGTCTGAAGAAGGGTCTCGACCCCATCAGTCTGAAGAAGTGTCTCGAACCAAAACGTCACCCATTCCTTCTCTCCTGAGATGCTGCCTGACCTGCTGAGTTACTCCAGCATTTTGTGAAATTTCCACCTTAACATCCCACACTGGCTGATACAGTCTACCTACCCATACACTTAATGTTTAGTTTAGTGTAGAGACACAGCGCGGTAACATACGGCACACCGAGTACGCACCGACCAGCGATCCCCGCACACGACCACTATCCTACACACACACACTAGGGACAATTTGCATTCACACCAAGCCAATTAACCTACAAGCCTGTACGCCTTTGGAGTGTGGGAGGAAACCGAAGATATCGGAGAAAACCCATGCGGTCACGGGGAGAACGTACAAACTCCGTACAGACAGCACCCGTATCAAACCCGGGTCTCCTGTCACTGGAAGCGCTGTAAGGCAGCGGCTTTACTGCTGCGCCACTGTGCCGACCACAATGGGGCGTACGGTTTTGACTCGGTATAAATGTGTAGGAAGGGACTGTAGATGCTGGTTCACACCAAAGATAGGCACAAAATGCTGGAGTAATTGATCGAGTAAACGCGCACACACAGTCTTTTGCCCAGAGTAGGGGAATCTGGAAACGTAGGTCTAAGACCAAGCGCAGGCTTGGCGATCGTTTAGCTGAACACCTTCGTTCAGACCGCCTTGGCCTACGCGGTCTCCCAGTTGCCAAACACTTTAACCCCCCCTCCCATTCCCACACTGACCTTTCTGGCCTGGGCCTCCTCCACTGTCAGAGTGAGGCCAAATGCAAATTGGACTAACAGCACCTCATATTTCGCTTGGGCGGCTTAAAACCTAGCGGTATTACCAGTCTGAAGAAGGGTCTCGACCCGAAACGTCACCCATTCCTTCTCTCCAGAGATGCTACCTGTCCCGCTGAGTTACTCCAGCATTTTGCGCCTATTTTCGGTATGAATATTGATTTCTCTAACTTCAGGTACCCCTTGCTTTCCCTCCCTCTCCATCCCCTCCCTCTTCCCAGTTTTCCGACTCATTTCACTGTCCTGATTAATTTTACTATTTGTATGTCTCGTTGTCACCTTCCCATCAGTTAACAATGAACCATTCTGAATTTCCTTGGAGCATTGTTTGCTTTGATCTGTCATTTTCACACCTTACTCTTCCATATCTCTAGTTCCCCACTCCCCTGACAGTCTGAAGAAGCATCTCGACCCAAAACATCACCCATTCCTTCTCTCCAGAGATGCTTCCTGACTCGCTGAGTTACTCCAGCATTTCGTGTCTACCCAAACACTTACCCAGGCTAGGTACACAGGACAGTTCTCGCTGGGTCTCCACACCCTGGAGTTCTGCAGGGTAATCTGGACAGCGAATGCATCATATGTCATAAGTTCAAGGTCATAAGTGATAGCAACAGAATTAGGCCATTCGGCCCATCAAGTCTACTCCGCCATTCAATCATGGCTGATCTATCTCTCCCTCCTAACCCCATTCTCCTGCCTTCTCCTCATAACCTCTGACACCCGCAACAATCGAGAATCTATCTACCTCTGCCTTAAAAATATCCACTGATTCACCATAACTCTGACTAAATACATTTCTCCTTATCTCCCTGAAAGAAGGTCCTTTAATTCTGAGGCTATGACCTCTAGTCCTTATGTGGCAAAGAATTCTACAGATTCACCACCCTGTGATTTGGAACGGAGGTACCAGTTTCCAAATATGTCTGATAGTGAATTTTTAAAAAAACACTAAAAACAGCAAAGCAAGGTAAAACACATTTTTTTTAAAAAAGGGCTCTTCCTATGTCTACTAACAATGTCCTTCACAACCTTCTGTAAAATCACTAGTGCCTTGTTACAGTACCAGCGACACTCCTTTAGATTACAGTATGATTGGTGGGAATGTGAGGAGCATTAACAAATTGGGATTCATTTAGCATCACCGTAAATGAATGGTTCATGGTCAACACAGACTAGACGGGCCAAAGGGCCTGCTTCCATACCGTACGGCTTTTTGGATATCTAACGCTGATGGATGAGCAGTGAACATATTATTGCAAAGACATTCTCTGCTGATTGACCTCTGCAGACCCCAGCAATTGAACGACTGTTGCGTTTTCAATGCGCCTACATTGGTTGAAAAATGTCAACTGGGTGGTTCTGAGCTCATAAAAGAAATGGCGCGAATGTAAAACTTCGTTCTTTGCAGCACCTCCAAAATCTCCAAACGCATATTGCCTTTCCTCTTGCAGTGAACAGGTTTGTGTTATGCTTTGTGTTGGACAAACACAATGATCATTTCCCCTCTTCAATCACTTCAAGCTTGGAAGGCCCCAGTTCGACCGTTATTTCCCCCCCTCCCTCCCACAAGAGCAAAGCAAGTGTCAGTTTCACAGCATGAGATAATGAAAAAATGTAAATGTAAGTACGCCAATGTAGGTCGCTCAATCACTTTAGCATTGCCACAATCAATTGTTTGCTCTCTCGCTCAGACAGCGAATTAAAATATGACAGAACGCAGGAAAAGAAAGCTCGGTGGACTCGAGATATGTTCTCATCTGGTGTGAAAACCACAAACTTTAACATGACTGAATGCAAAATGAGAAGGAAGGAAATGAGAGATTCTGCTCGACGGGAAAGGCCGACAGCAAGGAAAGGAGCCAATATCAGAATATTCGCTGGTGACCGACACAAAATGCTGGAGTAACTCAGCGGGAAAGGCAGCATCTCTGGGGAGAAGGAATGGGTGGCGTTTCGGGTCGAGACCTTTCTTCAGGCTCTTCAGAATATCCTCCATTGGGCGGCACGGTGGAGCAGCGGTAGAGTTGCTGCCTTATAGCGCCAGAGACCTGGGGTCGATCCCGACCACGGGTGCTTGTCTTTACGGAGTTTGTACGTTCTCCCCGTGACTTGCGTGCGTTTTCTCCCAAGTTTTTCGGTGTCCTCCCACACGACAAAGACATTTTCAAGAGAGAGAGTTAGATAGAGCTCTTAAGGATAGCGGAGTCATGGGGTACGGGGAGAAGGCAGGAACGGGGTACTGATTGAGAATGATCAGCCATGATCACATTGAATGGTGGTGCTGGCTCGAAGGGCCGAATGGCCTACTCCTGCACCTATTGTCTATTGTCTGAGATCTGGGTGTTCTAGTGCATCAGTCACTGAAAGGAAGCATGCAGGTACAGCAGGCAGTGAAGAAAACCAATGGAATGTTGGCCTTCATAACAAGAGGAGTTGAGTATAGGAGCAAAGAGGTCCTTCTGCAGTTGTACAGGGCCCTAGTGAGACCGCACCTGGAGTACTGTGTGTAGTTTTGTTCTCCAAATTTGAGGAAGGATATTCTTGCTATTGAGGGCGTGCAGCGTAGGTTTACTAGGTTAATTCCCGGAATGGCGGGACTGTCATATGTTGAAAGACTGGAGCGACTAGGCTTGTATACACTGGAATTTAGAAGGATGAGAGGGGATCTTATCGAAACGTATAAGATTATTAAGGGGTTGGACACGTTAGAGGCAGGAAACATGTTCCCAATGTTGGGGGAGTCCAGAACAAGGGGCCACAGTTTAAGAATAAGGGGTAGGCCATTTAGAACTGAGATGAGGAAACACTTTTTCAGTGAGAGAGTTGTGAATCTGTGGAATTCTCTGCCTCAGGAGGTAGTGGAGGCCAATTCTCTGAATGCATTCAGGAGAGAGTTAGATAGAGCTCTTAAGGATAGGGGGTATGGGGAGTCAGGGGGTATGGGGAGAAGGCGGGAACGGGGTACTGATTGAGAATGATCAGCCATGATCACATTGAATGGCGGTGCTTCCTCCTGCACCGAAGGGCCTCCTCCTGCACCTATTGTCTATTGTCTATACAGGTTGTAGATTAATTGGCTGGGTATAAATGTAAAATTGTCCCTAGTGTGTCGGGTTGCGTTAACGTGCGGGTATCGCTGGTCTGTGCGGGCTCGATGGGCCGAACGGACTGTTTCCGCGCTGTTTCTGTAAACCAAACTAAAGTGTGACAGGGAGTTGAAATTTGACAGAACTCAGGAGAAGAACGCTCAGTGGACTCGAGAAATGTTCTCATCTGGAGGGAAAGCACGGACGATGAAATAACTGAATGCAAAGTGAGAAGGAAGAACATGAGAGATTCTGATCCATGAGAGAGGCCAACCGCAAGGAACGGAGCTAAGAGAATATCAGAAGAGTGAACAGTGGACGAGGGGAACAATGAAGAGATCAAAAAATGGGCTTTGATTTTAAAAGGCGGGGAAAAAGAATTTTTGAAGTCACATTTTCCTCGGGCAGAACAAAACTTTTTACATTAAAAACAAAAGTTTAGAGTGTTGGAATCTCGCAGCGCTGCAGGGCAGCAATGCAGCCATTGTATTGCGTGCTGGGTTCTTTGAAAGAACTACCCAATTAGTCTAACTCCTGTCCCTTTGCCCACAGCTCTGCAGAGCTTTCCTTCAAGAACGTGTGGCATTATGCAAAAATAATAAGTCAGTAATGCCTGCAGAAGGAAAAAAAAAACACAGCAAGAGTCCAGAAGGAAAAGAGGAAATAATTCTCACAACCTTGGATTCGAAATCTTGAAGATACTTTCGTAAATTCAGTGCGGACTAACTGGCCAGTGTTGCCGTGGACATCTTCAACCTCAACGGTTTCATGGTTTCATTATTATCATGTGTGTGTACCAAGCTACAGTTTTTCAACCAGAGAGTTGTGAATCTGTGGAGTTCTCTGCCACGCAAGGCAGTGGAGGCCAATTCTCTGGATGTTTTCAAGAGTGAGTTAGATGCAGCTCTTGGGGCTAACGGAATCAAGGGATATGTGGAGAAAGCAGGAACAGGGTACTGATTCTGGATGATCAGCCATGACCGTATTGAATGGCGGTGCTGGCTCGAAGCGCCGAATGGCCTACTCCTGCACCTATTTTCTATGTTTCTATGAAATAGGTTTTTTTCTGCATACAGTTCAGCAACACTGTCACCAGACACAGTATAAGCACAAGTTAGTACAGAATATACAGAACAGCCAGTCTGAAGAAGGGTCTCGACCCGAAACGTCACCCATTCATAACATCATAGGGTCATATGTGATAGGAGCAGAATTCGGCCATTCGGCCCATCAAGTCTCAGATCATGACTGAACTATTATTTCAGGACCATTCTTCCAGCACTATCCTTTAATTACACCCGTACTAATCAAGAATCTATCACAGCCTTAAAAATATCCATATCCAATGATGTAACATCGTAAGATAATGTGATAGGAGCAGAATTAGGCCATTCGGACCAACAAGTCTACTCCGCTATTCAGTCATGGCTGATCTATCTCTCCCTCCCAACCCCATTCTCCTGCCTTCTCCCCGTAACCCCTGACACCCTTCTCCAATTCCTTCCCTCCAGAAATGCAACCTTTGCCGCTGGGTCACTCCAGCAATTTGTGTCTGTCTTCGGTGAAAACCAGCATCTGCAGCTCCCTCCGACACATACAGCGCAGCCAAATTAGTCCCAGCTGCAGTGGCTGCAAAAGGCCTGTTGCAGCCGTCGCCTCCATTCCCGTCGCCCCGCGAACTGTCGTCCCTCTCCCTGCACGGCCCCCTTCAGCCCTTGTTCCCCATGGGGGAGCCTCCTGGCCCGACCATGAATTTCCGCACCCATTCTTTGCTCTCTTCGTCCTGCGTCCGCCACCATCTCCTTCCATCCCCCCTCTCCGATCTCCCGGTCTTCAGGTGCCAGCAAGGTCCCAGGTCTGGGGCTTCCCTCTCCAGGCGGGTGCCCGGTTCCGCGGTGGGCAAGCCAGGCCTACCGTTGGGATGTGGTCCATGAATCGCCGGGAGACCTTCAATACCTCTCACTGCCGATGTCCTTAGTCCTCACCTGTTTCAAAGGGACTATAAGAAGATAACTGCAGATGCTGGTACAAATCGAAGGTTTTCATTCACAAAATGCTGGAGTAACTCAGCAGGTCAGGCAGCATCTCGGGAGAGAAGGAATGGGTGACGTTTCGGGTCGAGACCCTTCTTCAGACTGATGGGGTCGAGACCCTTCTTCAGACTGAAGTTATTTTCTTACACTACATGTTAAGGTGGAAGATCAGCACAAGTCTAGATCTGGTGAACTTAGTAGGATTTGTTCCAGAAGACACAGTATGACACTGCAATACAAGTTAAGGAAAAGCTTCCATAACGAATCGCTGCATGATTAGCCACACCTTTTCGGGTCGAGACCCTTCTTCAGACTGACTTCAAAAGGACTTTGCCTATGGACGTCCATTTAGCACCATTGTGGCTTGGTTTCCTAGAATTACTGAGCATTAATTTATTGTATTAGTTTAGTTTAGTTTAGTGATGCAGTTTGGAAGCAGGCCCTTCAGCCCACCGACCAGCGATCCCCACACATTAATACTACCCTACCCATAATAGGGACAATTTTTTTATTTTTTTTAATACCAAGCCAATTAACCTACAAACCTGTACGTCTTTGGAGTGTTAGAAGAAACATAGAAAACAAAGAAAATAGGTGCAGGAGGAGGCCATTTGGCCCTTCGAGGCAGCACAGCTGGCAAATGGAAACCGAAGATCTCGGAGAAAACCCACGCAGTCACGAGGAGAACGTACAAACTGTGTACAGACAGCGCCCGCAGTCGGGATCGAACCTAGGTCTCCAGCGCTGTAAGGCAGCAACTCTACCGCTGCGCCACCGTGCTGCCCTGTGTATTATTGATTGTTGTGTATTTGGTTGCGTGTTATTGCGTTAAGGGGGTCTGCTATGCCGCAACAGGTAAGATTTTTCTTTGTTCGGTTGCTGGTGCATGTGACAATTATACATTCTTGGCTTCTTGACTTGACTTGAGAGTTGTGCGACCTGGCTAAATAAGCAAGAGAGGTTGACTGCTCCAGCTCGGCTGCACCAGCAGGGGGAGCTGCTGAGCCAAAGCAAAGGGTTCAGTAATGGAGATATGGAGAAACAAAAAATGGAACTTTTTGCCCTGGATCCTAAATACGTTCTCTTAGTTTGCAGCCTACAATTCAATTTGTCACTTCAAACTGCACCCATAGTCTGTTTCTCAATGACCGCACTGCCATCCATTAGAAAATGAACTAGGGCGGTACGGTGGCGCAGCGGCACCAGAGACACGGGTTCGATCCCGACTACGGGTGCTGTCTGTATGGAGTTTGTATTTTCTCCCCCTGACCTGCGTGGGTTTTCTCCTTATAAACATATCAGATTATTAAGGGGTTGGACACGTTAGAGGCAGGAAACATGTTCCCAATGTTGGGGGGGTCCAGAACCAGGGGCCACAGTTTAAGAATAAGGGGTAGGCCATTTAGAACAGAGATGAGGAAAAACTTTTTCACTCAGAGAGTTGTAAATCTGTGGAATTCACTGCCTCGGAAGGCAGTGGAGGCCAAGTCTCTGAAGGCATTCAAGAGAGAACTAGATAGAGCTCTTAAGGATAGCGGAGTCAGGGGGTATGGGGAGAGGGCAGGAACGGGGTACTGATTGAGAATGATCAGCCATGATCACATTGAATTGTGGTGCTGGCTCGAAGGGCCGAATGGCCTACTCCTGCACCTATTGTCTATTGTCTATTGTCTCCAAGATCTACATTTTCCTCCCAAACCCCAAAGACGTACAGCTAGGTTAATTAGCTCGGTATAAATGTAAAATTGTCCCGGATATTGTCCCGGTTTGTGTTGGATAGGGCTGGCATGCGGATATCGCTGGTCGGTGTGGACTTGGTGGGCCTGTGGATCGCTCAACTACAAGTCTGAAGAAGAGACCTGCCCCACAATATCACCTAACCATGTTCTTAATGGTTCAATGGAGCCTTTATCAGGTATAAATGAAATACATTTTTTTGCACACAGATCAGGAGATTATTGCCATTATATAAGTACAAAAGGTTCCTAATTCATAGAAACAGCCCACTGAGTCTATATGCAAGAGACGCCATGTTTTGGCACCATTTCATCGTCCCAATTGTAGTTGGCCATCATGGCCCATGGCAACCATCGCCACCATCCAATCATCCAACGCTCCTTGCTCAGCCATCTCCATTCTCAGCAGCTTTCTCCAGAGATGCTGCTTCAGTTTACTTTACTTGAGAGATACAGCATGGAAACAGGCCCTTCGGCCCACCGAGTCCGCGCCGACCAGCAATCCCCGCACACTAACACTATCCTACACATACTAGGGACAAGCCAAGTAACCTACAAACCTGCACGTCTTTGGAGTGTGGGAGGAAACCGAAGATTTCGCAGAAAACCCGAGCGGTCACGGGGAGCACGCACAAACTCCGTACAGACAGCACCCGTGGTTGGGATCGAACCCGGGTCTCTGGCGCTGCAGGCGCTGTAAGGCAGCAACTCTACCGCTGCGCCACCGTGCGTGGCCGGCCCCCCTGTGTTCCTCCAATGCTTTGTCTTGTTTTGTCAACCAGCACCTGCGGCTCATTGTATCCCCCAACTCCAAGTTACTGCTCTGAATGCCGACCTTGAAGAAACGTTTGTCCTCTTTGAGATTGGAGTTCTGCAATTCAGTTCAGTTTCTTGCCACGTGTGCCGAAGTACAGTGTAAAAGCTTTTGTCGTGTGCTAACCAGTCAGTAGAAAGGCAAGTCCCTCTGTTACTGTTCTCCCACCATCATTTATGCTGCTGCACCACTTGCATGTAAGCCTCTATTTCTGAACTCTCTGAACAGAAGAGTTCTCTGGGCGGCACGGTGGCGCAGCGGTAGAGTTGCTGCCTTACAGCGAATGCAGCGCCGGAGACTCAGGGTCGATCCTGACTACGGGTGCTGTACTGTACGGAGTTTGTACGTTCGCCCCGTGACCTGCATGGGTTTTCTCCGAGATCTTCGGTTTCCTCCCCCACTCCAAAGACGTACAGGTTTGTAGGTTAATTGGCTGGGTAAATGTAAAAACTGTCCCTAGTGGGTGTAGGATAGTGTTAATGTGTGGGGATCGCTGGGCGGCGCGGACCCGGTGGGCCGAAGGGCCTGTTTCTGCGTTGTATCTCTAAATCTAAAAAAAAAAAATCTAAAATCTAAAAACAGGTGGTGACAGAGTTGCTGCCTTACAGCGCCAGAGACCCTGGTTCGCTCCTGACTGTGGGTGCTGTCTATAAAGAGTTTGCATGTTCTCCCTGTGACCGCGTGGCTTATCCCCAGGTACTCCGGTTTCCTCCCACATTCCAAAGACGTGCAGGTTTCTAGGTTAATTGGCTTCTGCAAAAACAGAGTGTTGTTCTCAGCCTTGTAGCGCATCAGTTCCACAGACAAAGTCCAATGTCCGTAATGGGGTGGAGGTTCATCAGACTGCACCCTGGTTTATGGAAGGACCGTTCAGAAGCCTGATAACAGAGGGGACAAAACTCTTCCTGTTGTTGGACCTTTTTGTAATGTTCCTAAAAGGAGATCCAATTTCTGCTTAGAAGGTTCCAACAGAGGAAACATAGAAGCATCGAAAATCGATGCAGGCGTAGGCCATTCGGCCCTTCGAGCCAGCACCGCCATTCAATGTGATCATGGCTGATCATCCAGAATCAGTACCCCGTTCCTGATTTTTCCCCATATCCCTTGATTCCGTTAGCCCGAAGAGCTAAACCTAACTCTCTCTTGAAAACATCTATTGAATTGACCCCGACTGCCTTCTGTGGCAGAGAATTCCACAGATTCACAACTTTCTGGGATGATGAAGTTTTTCCTCATCTCAGTCCTAAATGGCCTACCCCTAATTCTTAAACTGTAGCCCCCTGGTTCTGGACTCCCCCAACATCGGGAACATTTTTCCTATATCTCGGCTGTCCAATCCCTTAAGAATGTTATATGTTTCTATAAGATCCCCTCTCATCATTCTAAACTCCAGTGAATTCAAGAGAAGTGAGTTAAACAACCAAATTCCAGTGGTGTAAATTGAGCTTCAACGTTGGTCAGGACAACAAGGTGAACGTGTACAATGGAGCCCCAATGTAGATTTATGAGCTTAAATATCTAGTGTGGAACTTAAATCCACAACCTTCTAATTCAAAGACGAGAGTGCAATCAATTGGACCAGAACTGATGAAGAGTTGCTTTCAATGAAACGGAACTACCGTAAATATCTGCAGGTAATACCTGTAAGACATTATCATGCAGGGACACCTGAAGTGCAAAGAATTCTTTATTTTTCCAAATGGCTTCATGCAATTTAGCTAGCTTCAGTATTTCATCATTATGAAACTGAGAGAGTACATCAACTGAGAAGATCACAATGTGAACTGCTGTGCTGCACAGCTTTGAGATAACAGTGAAAGGCAGTCAAAGTAGACGTGCATAATGCATTTCACCACAGCATCAGGACAGCCTTTGGCCATCTGAAGCGAAGAGCATTTGAAGATCGAAAGCTTATTGCTGGCACTATGTGCGTGATTTACCAGTAGAGTGATAGAGTGATACAGTGTGGAAACATGCCCTTCGGCCCAACTTGCCCACACCGGCCAACATGTCCCAGCAATACTAGTCCTACCTGCCTGCGTTTGGTCCATATTCCTCCAAACCTGTCCTATCCATGTACCTGTTTAAATGTTTCTTAAATAGGGCGGCAATGTGGCGCAGCGGTAGAGTTGCTGCCTTACAGCGAATGCAGCGCCGGTGACTCAGGTTCGATCCTGACTACGGGCACCGTCTGTATGGAGTTTGTACGTTCTCCCCGTGACCTGCGTGGGTTTTCTCCGAGATCTTCGGTTTCCTCCCAAAGACGTACAGGTATGTAGGTTAATTGGCTGGGCAAATGTAAAAAAAAAATTAAAAATTGTCCCTAGTGTGTGTAGGATAGTATTAATGTGCGGGGATCGCTGGGCGACAGGGACCCAGTGGGCCGAAGGGCCTGTTTCCGCACTGTAACTCTAAATCTAAATCTAAATCTAAAATGTTGGGATTGTTCCAGCCTCAACTACCTCCTCTGGCAGCTTGTTCCATGCACCTCCCACCCTTTGTGTGAAAAAGTTACTCCTCATATTCTTATTAAATCTTTTCCCCTTCACTTTGAACCTATGTCCTCTGGTCCTCCATTCCCCCACTCTGGGTAAGAGATTCTATGCATCTACCCGATCTATTCCTCTCATGATTTTATACACCTCTATAAAATCACCCCTTCCATATACACCTCACACAGCCTCGGCAAGACCAGCAGCATAATCAAGGATGAGTCTCACCCTGGCCACTCCCTCTTGTAGACAATTGACAATAGGTGCAGGAGTAGGCCATTCGGCCCTTCGAGCCAGCACCGCCATTCAATGTGATCATGGCTGATCATTCATAATCAGTACCCCGTTCCTGCCTTCTCCCCATACCCCCTGACTCCGCTATCTTTAAGAGCTCTATCTTGCTCTCTCTTGAGAGCATTGAGAGAATTGGCCTCCACTGCCTTCTGAGGCAGAGAGTTCCACAGATTTACCACTCTCTGACTGAAAAAGTTTTTCCACATCTCCGTTCTAAATGGCCTACCCCTTATTCTTAAACTGTGGCCCCTGGTTCTGGACTCCCCCAACATTGGGAACATGTTTCCTGCCTCTAACGTGTCCAATCCCTTAATAATCTTCTCCCCTTAGGCAAAAATTATAGAAGTGTGAAAATGCACACCTCCAGATTCAGGGCCGGTTTCCTCCCAACTGAACCATCCCACCGCAACCAGTGAGCAGTTCTGAACAACTATCTACCTCACTGGGGACCCTCGGACTACCTTTGACCGGATTTAACTGGCTTTATTTTGCACTAAATGTTGTTCCCTTATCATGTATCTGTATACTGTGGCTAGCTCGATTGTAATCATGTATTGCCTTTCTGTTGGCTGTTTAGCAGGCAACAAAAGCTTTTTTTTTAGAGATACAGCGCAGAAACAGGCCCTTCAGCCCACCGGGTCTGCGCCGCCCAGCGATCCCCGCACATTAACACTATCCTACACCCACTACGGACGATTTTTACATTTTGCCCAGCCAATTAACCTACATATCTGCACGTCTTTGGAGCGTGGGAGGAAATCAAAGATTTCGGAGAAAACCCACGCAGGTCACGGGGAGAACGTACAAACTCTGTACAGACGGCGTCTGTAGTCAGGATCGAACCTGAGTCTCCGGCGCTGCATTCGCTGTAAGGCAGCAACTCTACCGCTGCGCCACCGTGCCACTGTACTTCACTGTACTTTGGTACACGTGACAATAAACTAAATTGAAAAGCACTGAGATTCTAATCATAGCTCCACATCATTGAATCATAGAATCATCTAGCATGGAAACAGGCCCTTCAGCCCAGCTTTCCCACACCAACCAAGGTGTGCCATCTACACATTTACCTGCATTTGGCCTGTAAACCTTTCCTATCCACGTACCTGTCTAAATATATTTTAAATGTACAGTTTCTGCCTCAAATATCTCTTCCAGCAGCTCGTACCATTTATCCACCGTGAAAAAGTTGCCCCTCAGATCCAAGTGATTCCACTCTCACCTTAAACCTATGTCCCCTCGTTCTTGACTCCCCTATTCTGGGCAAAAGACTATGTGCACCTGATCTATTTGTCTCATGATTTTATAGACAATAGACAATAGACAATAGGGGTGCAGGAATAGGCCATTCGGCCCTTCAAGCCAGCACCGCCATTCAGTGTGATCATGGCTGATCATCCACAATCAGTACCCCGTTCCTGCCCTCTCCCCATACCCCTTGACTCCACTAACTTTTTCACATAAAGAATGGTGGATGTAAGGAACAAGCTGTTGGAGGCAGGGCCGTCTTAACGCATGGGCCTGATGGGCACTTGCCCGGGGCCCCACGAGCAGAGGGGCCCCATGCTGATCTGTGTATGTTAAGTGACTTGCAATAAATAAATACTACTTTAAAAATGTAGGTTCAATAAGTGCTTTATTCGCAACATTTTCAGTCCCTAAGTGTTTTTTTCGCAACATTTTCCATCCCTAAGTGCTTCTCACAGCGATCTGTTTCGCAACAATTAGCTCCCTAAGTGCTTTGCTTTTCCATCCCTAAGTGCTTATCACAGCGATCTGTAAGTGCTTTTCGCAACAATGTAGCACCCTAAGTCCATCGCTAAGTGCTTTTCGGTAAGTGCTTTTCACCGGCACGACAGGGGGGGGGGGCTGGTAGGGAAAGGGGGGTGGGGGAGAGTAACGGTGGGGGCGACGGGGAGGGTGGGAGGAGGAGAGAGTGGGGGTGAGTAGTTGTCGTAGGGGCCCCAGTACACTGCTTTGCCCGGGGCCCATAATGTTGTAAAGATGGCTCTGGTTGGAGGAGGTCGTCGAGACAGAGACTATCCCAACGTTTAGGAAACAGTTAGACATGTTTGGAGAGATGTGCACCAAACACGGGCAGGTGGGACGAGTGGAGCTGGGACATGTAGGCCGATGTGGGCAAGTTGTGCTGTAGGGCTTTGTGACTCTATGACTCTGAGGGACTGCCGAACCAAAGGAACTGAGGAAAGCACTCAATATCAACAGTAATCAGTTTTGTTGTTATTTTAAATGCTAGTATTTCCATTGAACTGTCAAATATGATAATCATTAGAACTCTGGATGCATATAAAATAGTAAACAAAAATCATTAAAATCATTTTAGTCCAGGTATTGATTTACTTTTTTAAATTATGCATGAGGAAAATTGCAATTATACAATAAGATGATATGAAATAACAGTGGGAATAAGTCATGCAGCCCCTTGAGCTTGTTCCACCATTCAATACTATCAAGGATAATCTGAATTTTGGTTTTAACCTCACTTTCTTCTCTTGTCCCCATAATCCTTGATTTCTCTAAATGCCGAAGAATTTATTAATCTCAGATGAATACATTTAAGGATTCAGTCTCTGCAGGGTGGAACAGTGGCACTTTTAGTTTAGTTTAGAGATACAGCGCCGAAACAGTCCTTCAGCCCACCGCGCCCGCGTCGTCCAGCGATTCCCACACGCTAACGCTATTCCACACATACTAGGGACAATTTACAATTAGACCAAGCCAATTAACCTACAAACCAGTACGTCTTTGGAGTGCGGCAGGAAGCCGGGGAAAACCCACGAAGGTAACGGGGAGAATGTACAAACTCTGTACAGATAAGCACCCGGGGTCAGGATCAAACCCGGATCTCCGGCGCTGTAAGGCAGCAGCTCTACCGCTGCGCCATCGTGCCGCACACTGCTCGCGGAACTGCTGTCTCACGGCCACAGTAACCAGAATTCAATCCTGACCGGTGACCATGACGACAATGGACGCGGTGGGCGAGGAGCACGGTTAGTTTTGTTTATTGTCACGTGTACCGAGGTACAGTGAAAAGCCTTTTGTTGCGTGCTATCCAGTCAGCGGAAAGACAATACATGATTACAATCGAGCCATTTTCAGTGTTTAGATACACGATAAGGGAAATGGCTCGATTGTAATCATGCAATTGTCCTTCCACTGACTGGATAGCTCACAAAATCAGTTTGTCACTGCACCTGTGTACACGTGACAATAAATTAACTAAACTGTATTTCAGTAACTGCGGAATCAAGGGATATGGGGAGAAGGCAGGCACGGGTTGCTGATTGCGGATGGTCAGCCATGATCACAATCAATGGCGGTGCAGGCTCGAAGGGCCAAATGGCCTCCTCCTGCACCAATTTTCTATGTCCGCCCCCAATACTGTGGGGGCAATTGACAGAAGCCAATTAACCTACAAACCTGAACGTTTTTGGAATGTGGGAGCAAACAGGGCCACCTGGAGAAAACCCACACAGTCGCTCTCCAGCCTCTAGAGCATCCCATTAAAGCTCTCGTACAGCCTCTCTAAAGCCTTCACATCTTCCATGTGATCGGATGACCAGGACTGCACACAATCTTCCTAACGTGGCCAATATTCACCAATGCTTTGTGAAGCTGCAGCATGACTCCCCGACCCTTACCCTCAACCAACGTTTTCAGAATTGTCAGTAGTTTTGTGGCATGTCTTGGAAACAAAGATAAAGGGAACGACTTCTGATCGGTGAGTTGTGATCTCCAAAAATCTTTTCCGAGGAACTTAACTTTTCACCAATGGATTGTACATCGAACTTCAGAGGTATTGGCTGAAGGGGGAAGGTTACAAAGAGACACAGGCGGAATAAAAATTGGAAAGATATGTGAAAGATGGAGTTCTTTATTCAACTACTTCAGATCCAGAGAAAGATAATTTGCAATATTTCCTTTGCAAGAAATGTGGGAACAGAGCCATCAAATGAATACAGCATTTTCATCCATCTGACTGCTGATGTTTATGTAAAAGTAACCACAAAGGTGAAGTAGACTATTATAGACAATAGACAATAGGTGCAGGAGTAGGCCATTTGGCCCTTTGAGCCAGCACCACCATTCAATGTGATCATGGCTGATCATTCTCAATCAGTACCCCGTTCCTGCCTTCTCCACATACCCCCTGACTCCACTATCCTTAAGAGCTCTATCTAGCTCTCTCTTGAATGCATTCAGGGAATTGGCCTCCACTGCCTTCTGAGGCAGAGAATTCCACAGATTTACAACTCTCTGACTGAAAAAGTTTTTCCTCATCTCCGTTCTAAATGGCCTACCCCTTATTCTTAAACTGTGGCCCCTTGTTCTGGACTCCCCCAACATTGGGAACATGTTTCCTGCCTCTAACGTGTCCAACCCCTTAATAATCTTATATGTTGTCAATTGTCACAAGGAGGCTGACATACAAAAGTAAGAAGCGTTTAATTGTATTTTTTCCCAACAATGATGCACCTTATGTGCATAGTACATGATTAGTATTTGAATTCATATTGATTTTATGAATCCTGCTCGACTGATAATAATGAAGGCATAGGATAGAAATATAAATGAAATCAAATCTCTTCTTTCAGAATTGTTAAAATTTCAGTTATGTCGCGCCACAGTTCAGTTGCTGCCTTTCAGTGCCAGAGACCCGTGTTCGATCCTGGCTACGGGTGCTGTCTGTACGGAGTTTGTACGTTCTCCCTGTGACCGCGTGGGGTTTCTCCGGGTGCTCCGGTTTCCTCCCACACTCCAAGACGTACAGGTTTGTAGGTTAATTGGCTTTGATAAGTTGTAAAATTGTCTCAAGTGTGTGTAGGTTAGTGTACGGGGTGATTGATGGTCGGCACAGACTCGGTGGGCCGAACAGATTGTTTCTGCACGGCATCTCTAAACTCTAAAAGATATGTTCAGCTGGAAGTTTTGGTCTCCAAATTTGACAGTTTTGGTCTCCAAATTTGAGGAAGGATTTTCTTGCTATTGAGGGCGTGCAGCGTAGGTTCACTAGGTTAATTCCTGGAATGGCGGGACTGTCGTATGTTGAAAGACTGGAGCGACTAGGCTTGTATACACTGGAATTTAGAAGGATGAGAGGGGATCTTATTGAAACATAAGATTATGAAGGGGTTGGACACGTTAGAGGCAGGAAACATGTTCCCAATGTTGGGGGAGAGTCCAGAATCAGGGGCCACAGTTTAAGAATAAGGGGTAGGCCATTTAGAACAGAGGTGAGGAAAAACTTTTTCAGTCAGAGAGTTGTAAATCTGTGGGATTTTCTGCCTCAGAAGGCAGTGGAGGCCAATTCTCTGAATGCTTTCAAGAGAGAGCTGGATAGAGCTCTTAAGGATAGCGGAGTCAGGGGAAATGGGGAGAAGGCAGGAACGGGGTACTGATTGAGAATGATCAGCCATGATCATATTGAATGGCGGTGTTGGCTCGAAGGGCCGAATGGCCTCCTCCTGCACCTATTGTCTATTGTCTATAATGCGAACAATGGAGGCATGCTTAAATTTGTGACCATCATTCAAGACAATGTTTAAATATTTTACCTGCTTCATTTGATAAACATTTCCATTTGGCCTCCACTCATTCCCAAAACCAAATACATCACAATACTGACCAATCAGCATAAAATGTCATAGAGTCATAGATTGATACAGCCTAGAAACAGGCCCAACTAGCTCTCACCGCCCAACATGCCCCAGCTAGACCAGTCCCACCTACCTACGTTTGGTCCATATCCCTGCAAACCTATCCTATCGATGTACCGGTCTAAATATTTCTTGAATGTTGGTATAGTCCCAGCCTCAACTACCTCCTCTGGCAGCTTGTTCCATACATCCACTACCCTTTGTGTGAAAATGTTACCCCCTCAGATCCCTATTAAATAATTTCCCCTTCAGAAACCTATGTCCTCTGGTCCTCGATTCCCCTACTCTGGGCAAGATACTCTGTGCATCTACCCGATCAATTCCTCTCATGATTTTATACACCTCTATAAGATCATCCCTCTTGACTGTTTCTTAAACGTTGGGATAATCCCTGCCTCTGCTCCCTCCTCGAGTACCTTGTTCCATACATCCAACAAGGTTCTTTAATAATGTTAATGTAACACTTTCAGTCCAGTAAGAATGAAATTACTACACTCTGTCCCAATAACAGAACAGATAGACTTCAGTCGAGAAACAATCCTGAGAAGTAAGATTTTGTTTTTAACCAGACTGATCTTTCAATAACATTTCCAAGTGTGTAAATCCAAGGGCAGATTTTTGTTTTCATCCATTTTGATTGGCAAAGGTAACTTTGAGGATCCCCGTCAGAAGAAGAATAGGGACTTCTGCTGCAAATCTGGCCAACATTCTACTCGCAACCCAGGAAGATGACTGGCCGATGCAAGCAGGTTTACTTGGGTATTCCATAGTCATATGTCCATTAATACAACAATGATAGCATTTCGTGAGCAATTTTCCTCTCGAGTCATCCTTTCGTGTCGTTTTTTTAGTTTCGCTTAATTTAGAGATACAGCACGGAAACAGGCCCTTCAGCCAACCAAGTCCATGCCAACCAGCGATCCCTACACACTAACACTATCCGACACCCACTGGGGACAAATTACAACCATACCAAGCTAATGAACGTACAAACCTGTACGTCTTTGGAATATGAGAGTCAGCTAGAGATCCTGGAGAAACCCCACGCAGTCATAGGGGGAACGTACAAACACCGTACAGAGAGCTCCCGTGGTCAGAATCAAACCCGGGTCTCTGATGCTGGAAGGCAGCAACTCTACCGCTGCGCCACCGTGCTGATCATTCCCAAGGGATGCGCGAAGTGAAAGGGTTGGTGAGGGTTTGGCTCTGTCACCAACTCCGAGCCAGGGGCGGCACGGTGGCGCAGCGGTAGAGTTGTTGCCTCACAGCGCCAGAGTCCCGGGATCAATCCAGTTCACGGGTGCTGTCCGTCAGGAGTTTGTACGCTCTCCCCGTGATCGCGCGGGTTTTCTCCGGATGCTCCGGTTTCCTCCCGGGTTTGTAGCTTAATTGGTTTGGTGGAGTTGTAAACTGTCCCAAGCATGCAGGACACTGCTGGTGTATGGCGTTTGTACGTTCTCTCTGTGATGGCGTGGGTTTTCTCCAGGATCTCCGCTTTTTCCTCAGAGGGATCGCTGGTCGGGGGGCGGACACGGCGGACCAGGGGGACTGTTTCCGCCCGGTATCTCTAAGCTAAACTAAGAGCAAAGCATAACCAATGTGCGATAGACATCCTAAACTCAGCGGACGTCATCACTGCAGTGAAAACACTCGTTTCGTTTGATGGCATGTACTTACTGTAGGAGCAGCCGTAAACCTCTACCCTCAGTCCTATTCTACCATTAGGATTCCACTCGAGAGGCGCGAAGCGAAGATACCTGGCTCGGACGGAATACTGCAGTTTGTAATGCACAACGCTGTCAGCATTGGAGTTCCCTGGGAAAGCCTGCGGAGATGACAGAGATAAGTTCATGAGTTCATAAGTTTTTGGGTTTTTACGTTTTTAAAAGTTTTTTTTTTAGAGATACAACGCGGAAACAGGCCCTTCGGCCCACCTAGTCTGCGCCGCCCAGCGATCCCCGCACACTAACCTACATACACTAGAGACAATTTTTTAAAAACATTTACATTTTACCCAGCCAATTAACCTACATACCTGTACGTCTTTGGAGTGTGGGAGGAAACCGAAGATCTCGGAGAAAACCCACGCAGGTCACGGGGAGAACGTACAAACTCTGTACAGACGGCGCCCGTAGTCGGGATCGAACTTGAGTCTCCGGCGCTGCATTCGCTGTAAGGCAGCAACTCTACCGCTGCGCCACCGTGCCGCCCTTAATAGGTTCACAAGTGATCGGAGCAGACGGAGGCCATTCGGCCCATCAAGTCCACTCCGCCATTCAGTCATGGCTGGTCGATCTCCCCCTCCCAACCACATTCTCCTGCCTTCTCCCCATAACCCCCGACACCCGCACTAATCAGGAATCTGCCCATCTCTGCCTTGAAAATAACCATCGACTTGGCCACAGCACTTCTGCCTCAACGCATTCCACAGATTCACCACCCTCTGACTAAAGAAATTCCTCCCCTTCTCCTTCCTAAAGGAACGTCCTTTAATTCTGAGGCTGTGACCTCTTGTCCCACACTCTCCCGTTAGTGAGAACATCCTCTCCACATCCACTCCATCGAGGGCTTTCACTATTTGGGAGGTTTCAACGAGATCCCCCTCATCCTAAATTAATTTCAATCATTTATTCATTGCTTCTTCCTTACACCCATGAGTAAATGGGAATTTCCTTGAGTGAATGTTAATGCCTACACGTGAAGCCTGATAAAATACACATATGTATTTTTGATCTACCTTGCCGAAAGCTCTGCTTTCAATAGGCTTTTTAACCTTCGAGTTTATTTTCTCTTCGTAATACAAGGACCAGGGCAGCAAGCCAATGCAGCGGTAGAGTTGCTGCCTTACAGTGCTTAACGGCACCTGAGACCCGGGTTTGATCCCGACTACGGGCGCTGTCTGTACGGAGTTTGTACGTTCTCCCCGTGACCGCGTGGATTTTCTCCGAGATCTTTGGTTTCCTCCCACACTCCAAAGAGTCAAGTCAAGTCAAGTCAATTTTATTTGTACAGCACATTTAAAAACAACCCACGTCGACCAAAGTGCTGTACATCAGTTCAGGTACTAAGAACGAACATACAATGGCACACAAACATAACAGCGTATACATAAACAGTTCACAGCGCCCCCTCAGAGGGCCTCAAACGCTAGGGAGTGGAAATAGGTTTTGAGCCTGGACTTAAAGGAGTCGATGGAGGGGGCAGTTCTGATGGGGAGAGGGATGCTGTTCCACAGTCTAGGAGCTACAGGTTTGTAGGTTAATTGGCTTGGTGTATGTGCAAATTGCCCCTCGTGTGTGTAGGATAGCGTTCAAGTGCGGGGATTGCTGGTCGGCACGAACCCGGTGGACCAAAGAGCCTGTTTCCGTGCTGTATCTCTAAACTAAACTAAACTAAAATACATCCTTGCCATTTAACTCTCAATTTTGATATGAAGATTCTCCTGGTCTACTTGCCCACCATATTACAAGGCAAAGAATAACATTTTAAACCCATGCGCAGACTGTAAGAGAGAGAGGAATTCTTTATATGAAACTCTTTAATAAACCTTCAGATAGCTCGATTGTAATCATGTTTTCTCATGTTAGCAGGAAACAAAAGCTGTTAGCTGTACCTCAGTACATGTGTCAATAAACTAAACTCCAAAGCATAATATAGCAATATCAACTCCCCCTCCAATTCCCAATCTGACGTTTCTGTCCTGGGCCTCCTCCGTTGTCAGAGTGAGGCCCAGCGCAAATTGGAAGAACAGCACCTCATATTTCGCTTGGGTAGCTTACACCCCAGCGGTATGAACATTGAGTTATCTCACTTCAAATAGCCCTTGCTTTCCCTCTCTCTCCATCCCCTCCCCTTCCCAGTTCTCCCACCAGTCTAACTGCCTCCGACTACATTCTATCTCTGTCCTGCCCAGTCCCCTGACATCAGTCTGAAGAAGGGCCTCGACCTGAAACGTCACCCATTCCTACTCTCCAGAGATGCTGCCTGTCCCGCTGTGTTACTCCAGCATTTTGTGTCTACCTTCGATTTAAACCGGCGTCTGCAGTTCTTTCCGACACATGTCTCAATATTACACAGTTTGAGTTCTTAAAAAATATAAACAGGCTTACAATATCATTAACGGTTGTGTTTGGACAAAAGGAAAAGCAAAAACACTTCTAAATACACTTCAAAGACGTGTTATTGAATCACGTAAAATCTTGATCAGAATTACAATGTACTCTTGTGAACCAGAAAACAAGAAAGGCCAAAAAAGCATTTTGGTTACAGAGATGAAAGTGATTTCTGGGAAGGATAAAATACAAAGCAGTCAGTTATTCAATGAGAAGTTCTCCCCCCACCCCTTTCTCCCCTGCCCCTTCTCTCATCCCCCTTACTTTCCTCGCTCCAATTTCTCTCTTCCCGTTTCTCTCTTCACCCCCATTTCTCTCCTCCCCCCTTTCTATCCTCACCCCGTTCTCTCCTCTCCCCTTTCTCTCCTCCCCCCCTTTCTCACCCCCATTTCTCTCTCCCTCCCCTTTCTCTCCTCCGCCCCCTTCTCTCCACACCCCTTTTCTCTCTCCCCCCTTTCTCTCTCACCCTTTCTCCCCCCCCCCCCCGCTCTCTCCTCCTCTTTCTCTCCCCCCTGCCTTTTCCCCTCTCCCCCTACTCCCCTTTCTCACCCTCCCTCCTCTCACCCTGGTCTGGTTTCCTCCTCTGCAATGTTGTTATTTTAATTTCATTCATCTCTCTCCATCTGCAATGTATTTTTTCATTAATCCCTCTCCCCCCACTTTAAAACTATCCTATCCGTGCTCCTCAGATGTATATATATTCTCCTATGCTTTAAAATGGCATCCCACTTACTCTGGACCCCTTTGCCCCACAGAAACCAAAGACGTCTAGGTTAATTGGCTCGGCATATTTGTAAATTGTCCCTAGTTTGTGTAGCATTGTGCAAGCTCGGGGATCGCTGGGCGGCGGGGATTCGGTGGGCCGAAGGGCCTGTTTCCACACTGTGTCCCAAAGCTAAACTGCTCTACAGAAACCAATTCTCATCATGCAATTCCCAAATGGAGCCAAGGAATCTGGGAACGTCAGGGACAGTAAATAGTTGCCAGATCAGCCATGATATAAATGGATGGCAGGGAAAAAGAGAAAAATCAGGGTCCATACAGTCTTTTTGTGCCTCTATTTCTTATCATAGAGACATGGAGTCATAGAGTGATACAGTGTGAAAAAAGGCCCTTCGGCCAAACTCGCCCACACCGGCCAACAGTGTACCAGCTACACGAGTCCCACTTGCCTGAACTTGGTCCAAATCCTTCCAAACCTGTCCTATCCATGTACCTGTCTAACTGTTTCTTAAACGATGGGATAGTCCCAACCTCAACTACCTCCTCTGGCAGCTTGTTCTATACACCTACCACCCTTTGTGAGAAAAAGTTACCCCTCGGATTCATATTAAATCTTTTCCCCTTCACCTTGAACCTATGTCCTCTGGTCCTCGATTCCCCTACTTAGGGCAAAAGGCTCTGTGCATCTACCCGATCTATTCCTCTCATGATCTTATACACCTCTATAAGATCACCCCTTATCCTCCTGCGCTCCATGGAATAGAGACCCAGCCTACTCAACCTCTTCCTAGAGCTCACACACTCTAGTCCTGGCAACATCCTCGTAAATCCTTCCTGAACCCTTTCAAGCTTGACAATATCTTTCCTATAACATGTGCCCAGAACTGTGCACGATATTCTAAATGCGGTCTCACCAACGTCTTATACAACTGCAACATGACCGTCTTCTATCCTTAAAGCTCGTGATCTCGAAATTATTGAGCTGCTTGTATCCTTCAATCTTGTGTACGGGCGAGGGACAGACATCTGTTGTGTGTGGTAAACACACAACATATTACAAAAGCATAGAATTTCACTGCTGAAATTCAATGTTATTGATTTCAATGGAACTAGCTCACAGAAGTAGAGTTCAGTGTGCCTAAGTTGTTGCATTCTGCTTTGGATCCATACAAGAGAGGTCACATTTCTACTCATATTTTGTGTCAGAACATTATTTCTCTTCCCAATCCATTCAAGTTAATATCGATGACACGCTAAGCTTTTGGGATGAAATAACTAACAGCCTAGTATCAACGAGCATCTAAAAGAGGAATGGGAGAGGGGGAAAAATAATATGGAGTGAATTTCAAGAGTTTAGAGCACACACAGCTGGGCGACACGGTGGCGCAGCGGTAGAGTTGCTGCTTTACAGCGCCAGAGACCCGGGTTCGATCCTGACTACGGGAGCTGTCTGTACGGAGTTTGTACGTTCTCCCCGTGACCTGCCTGGGTTTTCCCCGGGAACCCCGGTTTCCTCTCACACTCCCAAGACGTACAGGTTTATAGGCTAAAATCGTTAATTGTCCCTTGTATGTGTGTAGGATGGAGTTAGTGTGCGGGGATCGCTGGTCGGTGTGGACTCGGTGGGCCAAAGGGCCTGTTTCCGCGCTGTATCTCTAAACTAAACTATCGTGGGCCTCCTCGCTGAGACTTGGCTTTTGACAAATGCATCGTGACCTTCTTTTTAGAAAGGGATAACTAAAGGTTTTTTTTCTTCCGTTTGCCTTCGTCTGTTATTAAATCCATCAAACGCGGTGAAATAATACATAAAGCATTACTATCGTGCTCTGTAAATAATTATTGCAATTGCAAATCCAAGAACATTGGCTTTCAATAGTAAAGGAATGATAGTGAGGAGGATGCAACTGGAAGAAAAAATATTGTGTTATGGTTTTTTATAATAAATGATACAACATTTATTATGCACAAGGAAATCAAATACGGACAAGCCCTTACAACAAAAAAAGTCAGCCAAACATTGAACATTAATAATGCAGGTACTGACTGCACCAATTACTGGATTATACTGTTTAGTGAGAAGCTGTAGGATTTTGGAATTTACTCAATTCTCAATAGATTTGATCTGATATTTATCACAGAAAAATCCCAACACCACTTTGAATAATGCCGGTAAGTGTCCAAAGTGAGCCAAGCCGCCTTTTAGGGTGAAACGGTGGCGCAGCGGTAGAGTTGCTGCCTTACAGCGAATGCAGCGCCGGAGACCCGGGTTCGATCCCGACTGTGGTTGCTTGTCTGCACGTTCTCCCCGTGGCCTGCGTGGGTTTTCTCCGAGATCTTCGGTTTCTCTCCCGCACTCCAAAGACGTGCAGGTGTGTAAGTTAATCGACTTGGTAAATGTGCAACTAAACGGAACGAAAAGTCGAAAATGGCAGAAGTATGAAACCAGGCCTTATCTGAGAAAGTTCCCAGCTCGATTCCAAGTCAATTAGGTAGGTTTCAATTATTTCTATCTGGAAGCCAGTTCCCAAGCGCGCCCCTTGATTCCCTGACTGATTGCATATCACACAGGTGGCACGCAACAAAGAGCAGTCGGCCAATTATGAGTGGACAGCCTGTCAGGACGTCCGTGTGTTTGTTTGTTAAGTGCGAGTCTGATCTGGAGATTACGTTTGATGAATTCCCCTGAGAGCTCGGTGATTAAATGACCCACGCCAGGAGGAACAAAGTCAGGTAAATCAGGGGAGTTCCAAGTTCGGTTCAACACTTATGCACTAATTGGGTTAAGTACGTTTGACACAGGCCGTGCAATTAGGAATTCATTTTTATGCTTGTCAACCTTTGTCAGAGGCAGAGGAGAGACCTGATGGAAGTATGCAAAATGATAGAAGTCAGACACAAAAAGCTGGAGTAACATAGAAAACATGGAGTAGGCCATTTGGCCCTTCGAGCCTGCACCGCCATTCAATATGATCATGGCTGATCATCCAACTCAGTAACCTGTACCTGCCTTCTCTCCATACCCCCTGGTCCCTTTAGCCACAAGGGCGACATCTAACTCCCTCTTAAATATAGCCAATGAACTGGCCTCAACTACCTTCTATGGCAGAGAATTCCATAAACTCACCACTCTCTGTGTGAAGAAATGTTTTCTCATCTCGGTCCTAAAAGACTTCCCCCTTATCCTTAAACTGTGACCCCTTGTTCTGGACTTCCCCAACATCGGGAACAATCTTCCTGCATCTAGCCTGTCCAACCCCTTAAGAATTTTGTAAGTTTGTAAGAATTTTGTAAGATAGACAGAAAAAAACTGGAGTAACTCAGCGGGACAGGCAGCATCTCTGGAGAGAAGGAATGGGTGACGTTTTGGGTCGAGACCCTTCTTCAGACGGTCTCGACCTGAAACATAACCCTTTCCTTCTGTCCAGAGATGCTGCCTGTCCTGCCGAGTTACTCCAGCTTTTTGTGCCTATCTTTAGTTTAAACCAGCATCTGCAGTTCCTTCCTACACATGTAAAATGATAAGAGGCTTGGACAGAGTAGATAGTCAGAACTTTATCCCCAGGGTGGAAATGTCAAAGACCGGAGGGTATAGCTTTTATAAGCTCTATGGCTCATAATAAGCTCAACATATTCCCCCATGTTGGGGGAGTCCAGAACCAGGGGTCACAGTTTAAGAATAAGGGGTAGGCCATTTAGGACTGAGATGAGGAAAAATCATTTTCACCCAGAGTTGCGAATCTGTGGAATTCTCTGCCACAGAAGGCAGTGGACGCCAAATTCACTGGATGTTTTCAAGAGAGAGTTAGATTTAGCTCTTAGGGCTGACGTAATCAAGGGATATGGGGGAAAAAAAGCAGGAACGGGGTACTGATTTTGAATGATCAGCCACGATCATATTGATTGACGGTGCCGGCTCAAAGGGCCGAATGGCCTCCTCTTGCACCGATTTTCTATGTTTCTGTATTTCAATGGGACAATTTTCTTTTTACAGAGTGTTTGGTGGGTACCTGGAATGCAGTGCCAGAAAGTGATGGTTCGGGCAGGTACGGTAGTCTGACTGGATAGCACGCAAACATATGTTGAAAGACTGGAGCGACTAGGCTTGTGTACACTGGAATTTAGAAGGATGAGAGGAAATCTTATCGAAACATATAAGATTATTAAGGGGTTGGACACGTTAGAGGCAGGAAACATGTTCCCAATGTTGGGGGAGTCCAGAACAAGGGGCCACAGTTTAAGAATAAGGGATAGGCCATTTAGGACTGAGAATGAGGAAAAACATTTTCACCCAGAGAGTTGCAAATCTGTGGAATTCTCTGCCACAGAAGGCAGTGGAGGCCAAATTCACTGGATGTTTTCAAGAGAGAGTTAGATTTAGCTCTTAGGGCTGACGGAATCAAGGGATATAGGGATAAAGCCGGAACGGGGTACTGATTTTGAATGATCAGCCACGATCATATTGATTGGCGATGCCGGCTCGAAGGGCCGAATGGCCTACTCTTGCACCGATTTTCTATGCTTCTGTATTTCAATGGGACAATTTTCTTTCTACAGAGTGTTTGGTGGGTGCCTGGAATGCAGTGCCAGAAAGTGATGGTTCGGGCAGGTACGGTAGTCTGACTGGATAGCACGCAAACATAAAAAAGGCTTTCACTGTACTTTGGTACACATGACATTAAACAAAACTAATCAAGTGCAAATGGGTGATCAAGACTCAGTGTGGATCCCTAGAGAAGGCCCTATTTGCCTTCTCTATCCTTCAAATAATCAAGCTCCTCACTCTGGACAAGTACATCTTATTCACTTCCAACAAAGTTCCTCCATTCTTCCTTGCCACCTCAACTTTAAGTCTAACCTTGTTACTGAACAACAACAACACTCATTGATAGAATACCATTCCAGCAAATCTTTTTCACAAATCTGCCTTTTAGGTTTTGTCTGTACAGATTGCACCCGTAGTCAGGTTCGACGCCGGATCTCTGGCACTGTAAATGCAGCAACTCAACCGCTGCGTTTTTTGCCAACCCCAAAAACGGCCAAAAAATGGTGGTCTAAAATGGCCGCTGTGCTACAGTTGTGGCCAAGCTAGGCTTTTACGATTTTTTATTGAAGGTTCAAAATGATCTCCGTGATTTTGTGCTGATTTTGCGCGGTGGCGCAGCTGTAGAGTGGCTGCCTTTGAGCGCCAGAGACCTGGGTTTGATCCTGACTACGGCTGCTTGCCTGTACCTTCTCCCCATGACCTGCGTGGGTTTTCCCTGGTTCCCTCCCACACTCCAAAGACGTACAAGTTTGTAGGTTAATTGGCTTGGTATAGCTGTAAATTGTTCGCCAGTATGTGTAGGATAGTGTCAGTGCGCGGGGGTCGCTGGTCGGCGTGGAGCCGGTGGGTTGTAGGGCCTGTTTCCGTGCTGTATCTGTAAACCAAACTTCTGCTTCTGAAACTCAACATCTCATGTACTTTGCCATTCATTCTCTTACACGTCCCGCCACTTTCAAGAGATCCTTGCATGTTTATGTACAACTAAAAGACTGACAACCACAACCAATTATGTACTGCCTTTGATATGGCAAAAACCATCTCAGCATTTCAAACGAGCATCATCAAACAAAAAGTCAAAATCGACTACAGGCTGAAATATCCAGGAGCCTAGTTTCAAGGAGAATCTAAAAGAGGAACGATAGAGAGGGAACAATAATATGGAGAGAATTTCAGAGTTTAGAGCACACAAAGCTAGGGTATTCCCTATCACTAGTTTAGTTTAGGTTAGTTTGGAGATACAGCGTGGAAACAGGCCCTTCGGCCCACCGAGTCCGTGCTGACCAGAGATCCCCGCACACTAACACTATCTTACACACACCAGGAACAATTCACACTGACACCAAGCCAATTAACCTACAAACCTGCGCGTCTTTGGAGTGTGGGAGGAAACCATAGGTCTCGGAGAAACCCACGTAGGTCACGGGGAGAACGTGCAGACTCTGTACAGACAGCACCCTCTACTAGTCGGGATCCAACCCAGATCTCTGGCGCTGCAAGTGCTGTAAGGCAGCAACTCTACCGCTGTAAAATTTTGCAACCTAAAATGTGGTGGGTAACTAAAACCAGCTGCCAGAGGAGGTTGTTTCGCCAGGTACTATCACAACATTTGAAAGACATTTGGACAGGTACATGGATGGGAAAGGTTCAGCAGGATATGGGCCAAAGTTATACGCCGATATTGTTTCATTTTAATCCATTGAAGTTTCTTTTGTTTATTGCATAATCTACGACACCATGTTTACAGACCTGTTATGCCGCTGCAACTAAGAATTTCGTTGCGAAGATGGACACAATGCTGGAATAACTCAGCGAGTCAGGCAGCATCTCCGGGGAAAGGAACAAGTGATATTTCGGGTCGGAACCCTTCTTCCCGGCTGAAAGATAGGTGCTGGTGGACTGACAGAATGAAAGATTTTATTTACATCTCGCACTACCCCATTCATTTGAATTGGGTCAGTGGTTTTCAATAAAAAAGAAAATGAACACGAGTTTTATTATTTTATGTTAATTATAAGTGATTTTAGCTACTTACATGAATGTAGTGTGACTTGATTATTTGCGAATAATTTACATACATTTCAATGTTTTACATATTTGTTTAGATTTAGAGATACAGCGCGGAAATAGGCCCTTCAGCCCACCGGGTCCGCGCCGCCCAGCGATCCCCACACATTAACACTATCCTACACACACTAGGGACAATTTTTTTTACATCTGCCCAGCCAATTAACCGACATACCCGTACATCTTTGGAGTGTGGGAGGAAACCGAAGATCTTGGAGAAAACCCACGCCGGTCACGGGAAGAACGTACAAACTCCGTACAGACGGCGCCCGTAGTCAGGATCGAACCTGAGTCTCCGGCGCTGCATTCGCTGTAAGGCAGCAACTCTACCGCTGCGCTACCGTGCCGCCCTTGTTATCGGAGTCATTTAGAAATAATGAAGTATGCCTCTGTGGGATTAAAAACATGAGGCTCACACACTGCCTGTGGTCTTGAAGCCACTCATGGACACCGATTCGTAGAGTCATAGAGCAATACAGTGTGGAAACAGGACCTTTGGCCCAACTTGCCCACACTGGCCAACATGTCCCAGCTACACTAGTCCCACCTGCCTACATTTGGTCCATCTATATACTAAAACTCTCGTTTGTTTGTTGGTTGTTCCTGAACTGCCGCCAAAGTGGTACACGATAGCGCAACAATTTTAGGCCCACCTTACTCACCTAGGGAGGGAGGGGGTGGAGGGAGGGGGGAGGAGGGAGGGTAAGAGGCGTTGAGCGGGATGGAGTGGGGGGGGGAAGGGGCGAGGGGAATGGGGGGAGGGGAATGGGGGAGGGGAATGGGGGGAGGGGGAGAGGGATGATGGGGAGGAGGGGGGGAGGGGAATGGGGGGAGAGGGGAGTGGGGGGGAGTGGAGGGGGAGGCGGGAGGAGAGGGTGCTGCACTAATGCAGGAGAGGTTTGGGCCCAACGGGTCCACTTGGTCTAGTAATAAACTAAAACTGTGTTCTATGTTCTGAGTGTGTCCATGAAGCATAGATGATGAGCAAGCAAGATCCCATAGCATTAACATTCTGAACCATCCTACCACAATTTGAGAGCAGTGCTGAACTACTATCTATGTCTTTGGTGACCCTTGGACTACTTTTGATCTGACATTGCTGGCTTTCCCTTCCACAAAAAGGTATTATTCGCTTATCACGTATTTATAAACTGTAATGGCTCAATTGTAGTCATGTAGTGTCCTTCTGCTGACTGGATAGCTCACAACAAAGGCTTTTCACTGTACCTAAACTGAACTGAACCATATCTTTCAAGGTACACGCATCAGGAAAGAAACAGAGGAAGGCAAGTCTGTATATTCAAAAGGCAAATTAAAATCAAATTCTTGCCATTGAGGGAGTGCAGCGTAGGTTCACCAGGTTAATTCCCGGGATGGCGGGACTGTCATATGATGAACCAATGGAGCGACTGGGCTTGTATCCACTGGAATTTAGAAGGATGAGAGGGGATCTTATAGAAACATATAAAATTATTAAGGGATTGCACAGGCTAGATGCAGGAAACATCTTTCACGATGTTGGGGAGTCCAGAACCAGGGGCCACAGTTTAGGAATAAGGGTTAGGCCATTTAGAACTGAGATGAGGAACAACGTTTTCACACAGAGAGTTGTGAATTTGTGGAATTCTCTGCATCAGAAGGCAGTGGAGGTTGATTCACTGGATGCATTCAAAAGAGAGTTAGATAGCAAATTTGCAGATGATACAAAGCATTAGCAAATTTGCAGATGATACAAAGCATTAGCAAAGTTTCAGATGATACAAAGCTGGGTGGCAGTGTGAACTGTGAGGAAGATGCTATGAGGTTGCAGGGTGACTTGGACAGGTTGTGTGAGTGGGCGGATGCATGGCAGATGCAGTTTAATGTGGATAAGTGTGAGGTTATCCAATTTGGTGGTAAGAATAGGAAGGCAGATTATTATCTGAATGGTGCCAAGTTAGGAAAAGGGGACGAACAACGAGATCTGGATGTCCTAGTGCATCAGTCACTGAAAGGAAGCACGCAGGTACAGCAGACAGTGCAGAAAGCCAATGGCATGTTGGCCTTCATAACAAGAGGAGTTGAGTATAGGAGCAAAGAGGTCCTTCTACAGTTGTACAGGGCTCTAGTGAGACCGCACCTGGTGTACTGTGTGCAGTTTTGGTCTCCAAATTTGAGGAAGGATATTCTTGCTATTGAGGGCGTGCAGCGTAGGTTTACTAGGTTAATTCTCGGAATGGCAGGACTGTCATATGTTGAAAGACTGGAGCGACTAGGTTTATATACACTTGAATTTAGAAGGATGAGAGGGGATCTTATCGAAACGTATAAGATTATTAAGGGGTTGGACAAGTTAGAGGGAGGAAACATGTTCCCATATTGGGGGAGTCCAGAACCAGGGGCCACAGCTTAAGAATAATGGGTAGGCCATTTAGAACGGGGTTGAGGAAAAACTTTCTCAGTCAGAGAGTTGTAAATCTGTGGAATTCTCTGCCTCAGAAGGCAGTGGAGGCCAATTCTCTGAATGCTTTCAAGACAGAGCTTGATAGAGCTCTTAAGGATAGCGGAGTCAGGGGGTATGGGGAGAAGGCAGGAACGGGGTACTGATTAAGAATGATCAGCCATGATCACATTGAATGGCGGTGCTGGCTCAAAGGGCCGAATGGCCTACTCCTGCGTCCATTATCTATTGTCTATTGTCTAGAGAACTCTTAGGGCTAGCAGAATCAAGGGGTATGGGGAGAAGGCAGGAACGGGGTACTGATTGTTGATGATCAGCCATGATCACATTGAAAGGTGGTGCTGGCTCAAAGGGCCAAATGGCCTACTCCTGCACCTATTGTCTATGTATCTATGCTATAAATGCAGAGGGATAATGGATGGTGAGAAAAAAAATCATTAGAAAGAACATGATAACCAACTGTAATTAGAAAATATTATTTTGTGTGGGAATGAGTTTCAGCACTTTAAATTACTCTGTTCTTGTGCTAGTGCAATTGATTGATGTTGAATAAACAAGTCACATCGTTAAAAGGATACTTACACTTCTAATTATCAATCCTAAATTTCTGTGGTGAATTTAATGGATAATTAACATGCAAATCCGTGTTTATAATAACAGGGAGCTGTGAGCAAGATTCTGTGACGCAAAACAAATGGTTGAATGTTGTTCTGTTTTGTTTAACTTTATTGTCACGTGTACCAAGATACAGCGAAAAGCTTTTGTTGCGTGCTAACCAGTCAGCAGAAAGACAATACATGATTATCATCATATCATATCATATCATATATATACAGCGCGGAAACAGGCCTTTTCGGCCCACCAAGTCCGCGCCGCCCAGCGATCCCCGCACATTAACACTATCCTACACCCACTAGGGACAATTTTTACATTTACCCAGCCAATTAACCTACATACCTGTACGTCTTTGGATTACAATCGATCCATTCACAGTGTATAGATACTTGACAAGGGAATAACATTTAGTGCAAGGTAAAGCAAGGATAGTCCGAGCGAGGGTCATTAAAGAGGTAGATAGTAGTTCAGCACTGCTCTCTGGTTGTGGTTGGATGATTCAGTTGCCTGATAACAGCTGGGAAGAAACTGTCCCCGAATCTGGGGGTGTGCGTTTTCACACTTCCATACGTGGGGGAGGGGAGAAGAGGGAGTGGCCAGGGTGCGACTCGTCCTTGATTACGCTGCTGGCCTTGCCGAGGCAGCGTGAGGTATAAATGCAGTCAACAGGAAGGGAGTTGGTTTGTGCGATGGTCTGGGCTGCGTCCATAATTCACTGCAATTTCATGCGGTCTTGGATGGAGCTGTTCCCAAACCAAGCTGTGATGCTTCCTGATAAAGTGCTCTCTCTGGTGCAAATGGTTGCAAATCGACGGGTGGCCTCTGGGGATTTGCAAACCCCCCACTTCAATCCCTATAATTGCTGGCCATTGTGTTGTCTTGGGGGGGGGGGGGTTTCGTTTCACTAAGAGCTAACTCAGTAATCGCCTCATGCCAAACATGCACTCTGAGTTTTGAAGCATTGGTGTTCTTTTGTGAAATGCCGATAATGTTTTTCGTGTGATATAACAAGACCCTGGTTTAGTTTACTTTAGCTTAGTTGAGAGATACAGCACAGATACAGGCCCTTCGGCCCACTGAGTCCGCGTCAACCGGCGATCTACACACATTAACACTATCCTACAAGATTAACAAGACCCGAATGTGATTTAACAAGAACGTCACCTGTTTCTTTTCTCCGGAGTTGCTGCCTGGCCCAACTATACCTCACGCTGCATCGGCAAAGCCAGCAGCATAATCAAGGGCCAGTTTTAAGAATAAGGGTTAGGCCATTTAGAACTGAGACGAGGAAAAAAAAATTCAGTCAGAGAGTTGTGAATCTGTGGAATTCTCTGCCTTAGAAGGCAGTGGAGGCCAATTCTCTGAATGCATTCAAGAGAGAGCTAGATAGAGCTCTTAAGAATAGCGGAGTCAGGGGGTATGGGGAGAAGGCAGGAATGAGGTACTGATTGAGAATGATCAGCCATGATCACATTGAATGATGGTGCTAGCTTGAAGGGCCGAACGGCCTCCTCCTGCACCTATTGTCTATTGTCTCACCCCAGTCTCCTCCCTTTTCCCGTTAGGCAAGAGGTACAGAAGTTTGAAAAGACACACCTCCAGATTTCGAGACAGTTTCTTCCAAGCTGTTAAAAGCAACTGAACCAACCTACCAACAACTAGAGAGGGGTTCTGAGCTATCTTCTACCTCAATGAAGACCATTGGACTATCTTTAATTGGACTTTATCTTGCACTAAACCTAATTCACCTTCATCATGTGTCAGTACACTGTGGATGACTCGATTGTGATCATGTATAATCTTTCTGCTGACTGGTTAGCACGCAACAAAAGCTTCTCACTGTGCCTCGACACACATGACGCTAAACTAAACTAAACACTAAACTGTCCAATTGTCTTTTAAATGCTGTTATAGTACCAGCCTCAATTCCCTCCTGTGGCAGTTCATTCCTGTATATCCACATGCCTATCCAAAAGCTTCTACAATTAACATTTTCCCCAACTCTAAGCCCAATGAATTGATCAAATGGACACCCTATCTGGATTTGAGAAGCAGTCATCAAAAGGTGTTATGTTAATATCCAAAATTTGTTCCCCAATTCTTCAAAGAATGTAGACAAAAGGGTTTGTTTCTGTTCTGTATTAGTACGGGTGTCAGGGGTTATGGGGAGAAGGCAGGAGAATGGGGTTAGGAGGGAACGATAGATCAGCCACGATTGAATGGTGCAGACCTGATGGGCTGAATGGCCTAATTCTGCTCCTATCACCTATGACCTTACTGGCTACATCAATTGGCTTTGAATCACACATTTCAAGAGAGTGAGATTTTGCGAAAGAGCTAATCATCATGAAAAGAGTTAAGCGTTTTTTCCTTTTTTTTTGTTCCCACATTACAAAATCACTAGATTGTCTCGTTCAGGGGACATTTTAGCTGTGCAGGAATCCACTTATCGAAGCCCATTGCATGGAGTGGATTTCCGACCACACATACGTATGGCTTGATCACTGCTTGCCATTAGGGGTCAGTCTTGGTTTGGGGGATGCTCTGCTATCTCAGATACAGATAACTTGGGTTCAAGGCTCACTCCACAGCACATTATCTAAGGTTGGTAGCGTGGGAGAGCAACACATTTCAAAGTGCCAGCTTTTACAAGAGATATTGCACTATGTTACCATTTTCCCCAGACAGTTGGAAGTGAAGGATGCCCTTTGCAGTCGATGAAGAAAAGCAGGGCGGTTCATGAGTTACAGGAGCAGAATTAGGCCATTCGGCCCTCCGTCTACTCCACAAGGCTGATCTATCTTTCCCTCTCAACCCCATTCTCCTGCCTTCTCCCTATAACGCCTGACACCCTTACTAATCTTGGTTGTCCAATGAACTGCAGATTCTGGTCTACCAAAAACAAGACACAAAGTGCTGGAGTAACTCAGCGGGTCAGGCAGCATCTCTGGAGCACATGGGTCGGGACCCTTCTTCGTCCTGATCAAGTGGTGTGATAGTTGTGTACCTCTTCCACAACCAACAATGGAACATAATGGGCGCCAGCTTTCCCAGACTCGTCTGATGTGTTCTGCACCTTTTCATACCTCGAGCTTCCATCTCCCCTGACTCTCAGTCTGAAGCAAGATCTCGACACCAAACGTCGCCTATTCCTTTTCTCCAGAGATGCTGCCTGACCCACTGCGTTACTCCAGATTTTTGTGCCTAACTTCGATGTAATAGTTGTGTTGTGTAGAACGCATGGCCTTCAGACATGTACTCAGATGTTTATTCATTTCCTAAAAGCATGAATAGAATAGTCTGAAGAAGGGTCTCGACCCGAAACGTCACCCATTCCTTCTCTCCAAAGATGCTGCCTGTCCCGCTGAGTTACTCCAGCACTTTGTGTCTATCGTCAATAGAATGAGTCAAATGGCCTCCTATGGTATGTCATTACCTTCAGAATGTACTACTATTTTGAGATACCTTATCCACCATTACCAAAATACAGATTCACGTGGTTAATTATGTCGTGATCTATCGAAGCAACCTCATGGTGTAAAATTATCTTTTATGTTTTTGCACTTTCGAGAAATTCATTAGAGTGAAGTGCTGCAAGATTTCTGAAAGTCATAAAAGGATTCTGTATGAATAAATTACCATTGTAATCAAACACTTGAACCTTTAGAACCCATGTTCTGACAATTCTGTCTTGGAATTAAATATATTTCAACACCATTGTTTTAAAGGGCCACTCTTAGTCACGTGTGTGACCCAAAATATGAAACATTGTGGAATACATCTCTTCTAATTCTGAAACCATTACAGGTATATTGTTTTGTGCTGTATCTCTAAACTAAACCAGGTAGATTCCGGGAAGTAATAAAGTAATAATAAATAATTTAAAAAAATAAAAGTAATAAAGGGGACAAGGTGCTTCTATCTTCATTATCCCTTATTTTTCTTTGCCACTTAATCGAGTTAAACTGCACACAGTACTCCAGGTGCGGTCTCACCAGGGCCCGGTACAACTGTAGAAGGCTGCAGGGTGACTTGGACAGGTTGTGTGAGTGGGCGGATACATGGCAGATGCAGTTTAATGTAGATAAGTGTGAGGTTATTCACTTTGGAAGTAAGAATAGAAAGGCAGATTATTATCTGAATGGTGTCAAGTTAGGAGGAGGGGGAGTTCAACGAGATCTGGGTGTCCTAGTGCACCAGTCAATGAAAGGAAGCATGCAGGTTCAGCAGGCAGTGAAGAAAGCCAATGGAATGTTGGCCTTCGTAACAAGAGGAGTTGAGTATAGGAGCAAAGAGGTCCTTCTACAGTTGTACCGGGTCCTGGTGAGACCGCACCTGGAGTACTGTGTGCAGTTTTGGTCTCCAAATTTGAGGAAGGATGTTCTTGGTATGGAGGGCGTGCAGCGTAGGTTCACTAGGTTAATTCCCGGAATGGCGGGACTGTCGTATGTTGAAAGGCTGGAGCGATTGGGCTTGTATACACTGGAATTTAGAAGGATGAGGGGGGATCTTATTGAAACATATAAGATAATTAGGGGATTGGACACATTAGAGGCAGATAACATGTTCCCAATGTTGGGGGAGTCCAGAACAAGGGGCCACAGTTTGAGAATAAGGGGTAGGCCATTTAGAACGGAGATGAGGAAGAACTTTTTCAGTCAGAGGGTGGTGAAGGTGTGGAATTCTCTGCCTCAGAAGGCAGTGGAGGCCAGTTCGTTGGATGCTTTCAAGAGAGAGCTGGATAGAGCTCTTAAGGATAGCGGAGTGAGGGGGTATGGGGAGAAGGCAGGAACGGGGTACTGATTGAGAGTGATCAGCCATGATCGCATTGAATGGCGGTGCTGGCTCGAAGGGCTGAATGGCCTCCTCCTGCACCTATTGTCTATTGTCTATTGTAACTTGGTTATGGGTTTGCCTTGACACAGGTCAAAACTGGCATCCTTGAATGTTGAAATACAGATAAAATTTAAAAAACATTAAGTGCCAACATTAAAAAAAATTAAACCTCTAAGCAAGCTGTGCGTTCCGTTGTAGTTTCCAAGTTACTCAGGCTCATAGACTTGTTATAGATGTGTTATCTGCCATGGAAACAATTTGGACACAATATATAATGTTCCCTAGAAATTCAGTTGGCATGAATGTATGTTTTATTCAAAATGCTCCAGGGACTTTTGTCAGCAGAGTGCATAGTTTGTCGGCAGTGAAGAATGCAAAGGATCTGTACCAACAGTCAGACCATCAGTAACATCCGCCTGAAGAAGGGTCCCAACCAGAAACGTCAGCTATCAATGTTCTCCAGAGATGTTGCCTGATGCGCTGAGTTGCTCCAGCACTTTGTGCCTGCTGTTTTTTGTGCACCAGCATCTGCAGTTGCTTGTTCTTACATTACTAAACCTAGGTTTGCAAATCCCTAATGCCATAAATATTTTAAAAAAGGGCGGCACAGTGGCGCAGTGGCAGAGTTGCTGCCTTACAGCGTCGGAGATCCGGGTTCGATCCTGACTACGGGTGCTGTGTATACAGAATTTGGACGTTCCCCCTGTGACTGCGTGGGCTTTCCCCGGGTGCTCCGGTTTCCCCCCCACACACGAAAGGCGTACAGGTTGTAAATTGTCGCCAGCGTGTAGGATCGTGCTAGTAGATGGGGATCGTTGGGCCGAAGAGCCTGTTCCCTCACTGTATCTCTCACCTGAACCAAAGCCGATTGTATTTGTTTGGATCGTTTACATCAATGCAGCCCTAAGAGAAATTACTGCTGAAAGGACTCCCAGCAAATTACTTGATATCTCAACCATAACAATAAAGGTGACTGATTAGGAGCTGAAGATAGATCGGATAAAGGGACAGAAATTGAAACCATTTACAATATCTTCAGTGGGCCGCAAAGCATAATTGATCGAACTGGTAAGCATGATAAAACGTGCAGTACATTGCTAGAATATTTAACGTATTTACCAGTGAAGATAAAGCTCTGAGGTATTATAGTAATGGTATTAATGGAATAAAAATATATCTACTTCAGTAATTCACGAGTAATGAGTTGTATGATAATGCAATTGGCTTTGGTGACATTCTTCAGTCTTACTTCAAACTAAAAATATATTTTATGCCTGTTAGCCAATTTTTCCCCAAGACATCCCCTGTGAATTCACCGAAGTGTCAGCTTTACAAACTTGAATGGATTCAAAGTGCTGGATGGTAGTTTGGGTGTTTGGCAGCCGATGACTACTCTGAAATGTATGGTATATATAAGAAACATTAGCCAATTTTTCCAACACATCCCATGTGGTTGCAACAAAGTACAAGTCCACCACCGATTTTCCGGCACCCTTGGTTCCAGAGCCTTGTCGCGCTGTCCGTTTTGCCAGACCATCGGAGGTCACGGCCTTGAGGGGGCGTCGAGACACACACCCGCAAAGTCGGCCACGGAGGTCTATGGGGAAAGGATCTGCCAGCTCTGGCCAGGCCCGAGTTCCAGAGCCCCGGATGCAAGTCAAGTCAAGTTTATTTGTATAGCACATTTAAAAACAACCCACGTTGACCAAAGTGCTGTACATCAGATCAGGTACTAAGAAACGAACATACAATGGCACACAAACATAACAGCACATACATAAACAGTTCACAGCGCCCCCTCAGAGGGCCTCAAATGCTAGGGAGTAGAAATAGGTTTTGAGCCTGGACTTAAAGGAGTCGATGGAGGGGCCAGTTCTGATGGGCAGAGGGATGCTGTTCCACAGTCTAGGAGCTGCAACCGCAAAAGCGCGGTCACCCCTGAGCTTAAGCCTAGACCGTGGGATAGTGAGTAGCCCCAAATCGGCCGACCTGAGGGACCTGGAGATAGAGTGGTGGGTTAGAAGATTTTTGATAAGGGGGGGGGCAAGCCCGTTTAGGGCTTTGTATGTGAATAGGAGGAGCTTGAAGTTGATTCTGTACCGTACTGGGAGCCAGTGGAGAGAGGCCAGAATCGGGGTGATGTGGTCCCTTTTACGGGTACCCATCAGGAGTCTCGGATAAAACCCACGTGGCCACGGGGAGAATGTACAAACTCCGTATAGACAGCAGCTGTAGTCGGGATCGAACCCGGGCCTCTGGCGCTGCAAGCGCTGTAAGGCAGCAACTCTACTGCTGCACCATCGTATATGTTGTTGGGGAATGGTACGAGGTCAGCCGTCACTTTATTAAATTACATGAAGCACACAGTTGGTAAAACCCCAGAGAGTTGTTTTTTTCCAGAAGATCAGCCTGAGCACATGCTTGGAGCATCCATAACTTGCAAAGGGGAATATTACATAAGAAAATGCCACATAAAACTGCTGGCACTTGTCAGAAAAAAGATATGGCCTGATGGAAGGTCAAATTAAGTCATTGTTTATTGTGATATGCTGAGGTATAGGCACTATGAATCATCTGTGCATTGTGTGTCTTGTCTGCTATTATAAGGGCCATAAACATATTTATATTAAAGCATTACTATACTTAGTTCAGTTTAAAGATAGAGTGTGGAAACAGGCCCTTCATCGCACGCACGCGCACACACAAAAATTAGTTCTGCCAAGCCAATTAATCTACAAGCCTACGTCATTGGAGAGTGGGAGGAAACCAAAGGTCCTGGAGAAAACCCACAAAGGTCACTGGGAGAACATACAAACTCCATACAGACAGCAACTGTAGTCAGGATCGAACCCTGGTCTCTGACGCTGCAAGGCAGCGACTCTACTGCTGGGCCGCCCTGCCGCCCTTAGTACATGCATTAAGATTATAGAAATTAATACAAACACATTGGTACGCCAGCTCTCCACGAGTTCACTTATTAATATAACAACATCTAACGCCAGAGATGCTGGGAGCTTCTTTAAGCAGTTTTAAAGTTATGGCTTGGACGTGCTGAAGCGAGAGAGATTTGATGAACGCCATTGGGGAGCACAGCAGTGGTGTTACTGCCTCACAGCGCCAGAGACCCAGGTTCTGTACATTCGCTCCGCAACCAGTTTTCTCCTGGTGTTCCGGTTTCCTTCAACGTTCCAAAGATGTGCCGGTTTGTTAGTTAATTGGCTACAGTAAATTGTCCCTTAGCGTGTAGGATAGCACCAGTGTACAGGCGATTCTTGGTTGGCACGAAGCAAGTGGGACGATTGGCCTATTTCCACACTCTCCCTCTAAACATGGGCCTAAAATAAAAATTGCACTTTTTCATACATTCTTAATTATCAAAAGTAATGACTGTGGAGAGGTACCAGGGCATTACATAAAGTTGCTCTAAGCACAGCTCGCAAATGTACGTTAGGCTATAGGTTGGATCAATATTTTCTTTTCAAATTTCTTTGACATTTTTCAACCTCATCCTCCTCCCCCCATCTCCCTGTAACCTTTGATACCCTTACTAATCAAGAACCCATCAATCTTTGCCCAAAGTCACACCCTCCATTGTCTGCAGCAATGAATTCCACAGATTCACCACCCTCTCCTCTCCTTTCTAAAGGGACATCTTTTTACTCAGAAGCTGTGCCCTCTGGTCCTGGACTCTCCCACTACTGGAAACCTTCCTCTGCGAAGTACCTCGTATTACTTTGAGGTGAGAGGTCTTGGTGGGGGGGGGGGGGGGTGGGGGGGGTGGGGGGGAGGGGGGTTCAGAGTTCACAAACCCATTTCCCCCCCCCCCACCATCTGTAATAGTTGCCAATAGCCATCCATTTAAAACTGAGGTGAGAAAAAACGTTTTCACCCAGAGGGTTGTGAATTTGTGGAATTCTCTGCCACAGAAGGCAGTGGAGGCCAATTCACTGGATGGATTTAAAAGAGAGTTAGATGGAGCTCTAGGGGCTAGCGGAATCAAGTGATACGGAGAGAAGGCAGGCATGGGTTACTGATTGTGGATAATCAGCCATCACAATGAATGGCGGTGCTGGCTCAAAGGGCCAAATGGCCTCCTCCTGCATCTATTTTCTATGTTTCTATGTTTAATCTCTCTGCATCCAAGCCTCCAGACACCATGGTCTCCATAGAGGACCAGAGAACCTGTCAGCTGGAAAAGTCCCACTCCAAGCTTTACCAGCTGTCAAAATTGTGAAGGAGCTATAATTATCTCTTAATGCCTCAGACATCCTGATAAAAGTGTGTAAATAATTAAAGATCATTGAAAATAAATACGGCCAAAAAGTTAATTATGACACTTAACTGAAGTAAATTAAATCAATTAACCAAAGTGAAATCATTTTGTAAGACACGTGGATTTTCCCCGGGTGCTCCAGTTTACTCCCACGCACCAAAGTCGTGCAGAATTGTAAGTTAACAGGCTTCTGTAAATAGCCTCGTCTCTTTAGGGAGTGGATGAGAAAGTGGGAGAAGAGATAATTAGGAGGCTGGAAAGGATACAGAGTAGATTTAAGGGATGTTGCCAGGACTAGAGGGTCTGAACTATAGGGAAAGGCCGAGTAGGCTGGGACTCTGTTCCTTGGAGCACAGGATCTTATAGATCATGTGAGGAATCATGCACAGAGTCTCTTGCCCAGAGTGGATAAATCGAGGACCAGAGAACATAGGTTTAAGGTGAAGGGGAAAAGATTTAATAGGATTCAGGGGGGGGGGTAACATTTCTTCACACAAAGGGTGGTGGGTGTATGGAAAAAGCTGCCAGAGGAGGTAGTTGAGGCAGGGACTATCCCAACATTTAAGAAACAATTAGACCGGTACATGGATAGGACAGGTTGGGAGGGATTTGGGCCAAATGCAGGCAGGTGGGACTAGTGTAGCTGAAGCATGTGGGGCCGAATGGCCTGTTTGCACACTGTGCCTCTCCATAACTCTAATGCGAACAGGGGATCGATGTTCTGCGTGGGGTGGGTGGGCCGAAGGGCCTGTTTCCATGCTGTATCTTTCAATCAATTAATTAATTTAATCAGTCTGAAGAAGGGTCTCGACCCAAAACGTCACCCATTCCTTCTCTCCAAGATGCGGCCTGACCTGCTGAGTTACTCCAGCATTTTGTGAATTAATTTCAGCTTCCTCTTCACCTCCGGATCCACAGCCCTAAATCTCCATTGAAATCAATGAGGATTTGATTGAGTCCCAATACTGCAAACGCATCCAATAAATGATATCTGAGCACAGGGTACAAGCCGCAAATCTCCAGTGTAATGCTAAGGAAGTTCACAAGGATATAGACAATAGACAATAGGTGCAGGAGGAGGCCATTCGGCTCTTCGAGTCAGCACCGCCATTTAATGTGATCATGGCTGACCATTCTCAATCAGTACCGCGTTCCTGCCTTCTCCCCATACCCCCTGACTCCACTATTCTTAAGAGCTCCATCCAGCTCTCTCTTGAATGCTAAGTTGATTAATTCCATCCGACTCGTTATATTACAGAGAGCAAAATTATAGAAGAGTTTGAGATAGTGCAATAAAATTAGAACATGGCACAGATTTTACTTCAGTCACCCTTAGCAGCCGAGATCTAGTTAATGCAAGGGTTTTTGAATTGCTTTTTTCCTGCTCCAGATTCCGCTCATAATCATTTACGTTATTGCAAACATAATATCCCCCATCAACCAGAGCAGTCAGGCACACCAGTGGAACATTGCGTTGTTTCATCCCTTAAATTAAAAAAAAAAAATGATAAACTCACGAGTGGTAATCTGAAGCAATTTTATTTCTCAAAGCTGAAACTGGCTTTAACTGCAAAGACGAATACTTAGAAATCATTTCTTGATCCTCAAATTCATCTCAAAATGCACACACACTTTGCCTCCAAAATGTTTTCCATCGAAGTCAGTGGAATGAATTTTAGAGGGAGAGTTCACTGCAAAGACACAACGATGCTCACAGGCTCTGAGAGTAGAATTAGGCCATTCGGCCCATTGAGTCTACTCTGCCACTCAATCATGGCTGATCTCTGCCTCCTAATCCTATTTTCCTGCCTTTCCCCCCATAACCCTCGACACCCGTTCCAATCAAGAATTTGTCTATCTCTGCCTTAAAAATATCCACTGACTTGGCCTCCACAGCCCTCTGTGGCAATGAGTTCCACAGATTAACTCCCCTCTGACTAAAGTTCCTCCTCAACCCCTTTCTAAAAGAGCACCCTTTACTTCCGAGGCTCTGACCTCTGGTCCTAGACTCTCCCACCAGTGGAAACATCCTCTCCACATCATCTATGCCTTTCATGATTCTTTCAGCTTCAATGAGCTCCCCCCTCAACCTTCTAAACTGCAACTTTCAAGCACTCATCAGATGCTAACCCACTTGGGGGGGGGGGGGGGGGGGGGGGCTCCCACAGCCAACCTCAAGGGCACAGAAGGTAAGACCCTCCGGTTCTTACTGGGCCCTTTGTCCAGCATCTGCCACTGTTTCTGTGGCCTGTTCAGTATTACTTACTGCAGATAAAACAGGCTCAATAATTGACCATAGATTCTGCCAAGTCTGATTTTGCACAATTGAGAATGACATTAAAAAATTGATCCATATTGAATCATTTTAGTTTTATTTGCAGTAATCAGATTTTGCAAGCATTTAAAAGACATCTTTGAGAATTGTTGCCGAGGCAAAAATAAGGAGCAAAGTGTTGAGTTTTTCCCATGTCCCAAAAGTAGTGCTGGGCTTGCTCAGAGAGTGAAGGCCGCAAGGCCTGGGCCTCTGATCTCCCCGTGGAGCTGCAGATGCTGGTTTACAAGAGACAAAGTACTGGAGTAACTCAGTAGGGGAGGCAGCATCTCTGGGAAGGTGAAGTTTCAGGTTGGCACCCTTCTTCGGACCTGGGGTTTGGAGAAGGGCATCGACCCGAAATGTCACCTATCCATGTTCTCCAGAGATCCTGACTGACCCGCTGAGTTACGGAAGCACTTGGAGACCTTTTTAACCAGCAACTGCAATTCTTGGTTTCTCCGAGTTATTCCAGCACTTTGTGTCTTCCCAAGGATGTGTGGTTAACCTTGTAAGCTACATTTTGAGGGATAATCAGAGTAACTAGCATTTTTTCTCTTATTCTGAGGAAATGCCATCAAAGTGTAATGTATTTGAATAACAAAACATTTTGTTCTACATTTCATAAAAACTAACAATGGAGGAAAATTGTGTTCTGCCCAACACGCAGAGCGATGTTGTATTGTTTTGCAATAACATCTGAGGAAGTAATGGAGAGAATATTTGTTTTTACTTCCAAGAATGAAAGGTGTGCACTAGAGACAAGTAGTGCTCACTTCCCCCATATCCAACTCTATTGAAATAGATAACAGTAAAGAATGACTGGTATCGGAGAATGGCATACGAGTTTAGTGCTGGTATAGACAATACATTTCTCGTCATAGAGTCATAACAGGCTCGTCAGCCCAACTTACCCACACGACTAACATGACCCATCTGCACTCATCCCACCTGCCTGCATTTGGCCCATATCCCTCTAAACCTGTCCTATCCATGTACATGTCCACATGTGTCTTAAATGTTGCAATAGTCCCTGCCTCAACCATCTCCTCTGGCAGCTCTTTCCATACACCCACCACACCCTTTGTGTTAAACACCCGTTGCCCTTTGTGTGAAGATGGACTCAATATATCTTGGTATTATAACGTAGAATTTGTTGGGTTCTGCATTTCATTGAAAAGCTACTAGTCTTCATCCATACATGTGCCTTCATACAGTCATTGTGTCACATGGCATGGACAAAGGCCATTCAGCCCAACTCTTGCTGACCAGGATGTCCCCATCTTAACTAGCCCCATTTGCCTGCGTGTGACCCATATCCCGCTGAACACTTCTTATCCACGTACCAGTCCAAATGTTGTTATTGGACCTGCCTTAACTACTTAAGCTCAGTCCACATACCCACCAACCCACGCTAATCAAAAAAGTTGACACTCAATTTCCTTTTGAGAATTATCCCCATCACTTTAAACATATACACTATCGCTCTTGATTCCTCTACACTTCTGATAGGAGTTAGACATGACTGGTCTTCACTGATCAACCAAACAGGGTACCACAGCTCACAGTTGAGTGATTCCCCACTGACATTGAGTTGATCATAGGAGCAAAGAGGTCCTTCTGCAGTTGTACAGGGCCCTAGTGAGACCGCACCTGGAGTACTGTGTGTAGTTTTGGTCTCCAAATTTGAGGAAGGATATTCTTGCTATTGAGGGCGTGCAGCTTAGGTTTACTAGGTTGATTCCCGGAATGGCGGGACTGTCGTATGTTGAAAGACTGGAGCGGCTAGGCTTGTATACACTGGAATTTAGAAGGATGAGAGGGGATCTTATTGAAGCATACAAGATTATTAAGGAGTTGGACACGTTAGAGGCAGGAAACATGTTCCCAATGTTGGGGGAGTTCAGAACAAGGGGCCACAGTTTAAGAATAAGGGGTAGGCCATTTAGAATGGAGATGAGGAAAAACCTTTTCAGTCAGAGAGTTGTAAATCTGTGGAATTCACTGCCTCAGAAGGCAGTGGAGGGCAAGTCTCTGAATGCATTGAAGAGAGACCGAGATACTCTTAAGGATAGCGGAGCCAGGGGGTATGGGGAGAAGGCAGGAACGGGGTATTGATTGAGAATGATCAGCCATGATCACATTGAATGGTGGTGCTGGCTCAAAAGGCCGAATGGCCTACTCCTGCACCTATTGTCTATTGACATGGTCCCCCAAGGCCGCAAACACGTGCTAACGCCACTGGGCAAATTCACTTTCCATTAAACATTTCCTCGTCCTTCTCTACGAATGAAACTCCCGCAGGGGTTAAGCTGCAGCAAAAGAGAAGGCGGAATATTTTGAGCAGTGTGTGGAGCTGCCAAATCAAAAGCAACAGCATTTCTTAATAACTCAAATTTTTGTTTGGGGCGCGAGAAGTTGCCAGGTTCCCCTTCAATAATAATAATAATAATAATAATCATCAACCGCACAAGTCAACATAATGGAAAAATAATTCAGCATAAATTAAATAAATACAAGTAGCAGGTGCCAGCTTGCAATACCATGGCAAAAAGGAATGTACATGCGATGGCAAATGTTTCCATCTCTTCCGCTGCCAACTTTGAGAGCTGACTGCCAAAATCTGTTCAGATTTAATAATAATCAATCAGAGAACACGCTGACATAATTGACTTCAATCGAGGGAAGACATCAACATCATATTCAACAATGTCCAACTACAATCAACATTGAGATCCGTAATCATTCGTTGCATAATCAATGGAAAATTTTACATGGAGAACTTCCAACGGTGGGTAGTCAAATGCCGGGGAGATTTCTTTTGCGCTAACAGTTCGATTGATTGAAAGATACAGCATGGAAACAGGCCCCTAGGAGGTGGCAGAGTGGTGGGGTTGCTGCCTTACTGCACCGGAAACCCTGGTTTGCGACCGACTGATTATGGGTGCTGTCTGAATCGAGATTGTACGTTCCCCCTGTGAATGCATGGGTTTTCGCCGGTTGCTCTAGTTTCATCCTGCATTTGCAAAGACGTACGGGTTTGTCGTTTGACTAAACGCTGAAGTAACTCAGTGGAACAGGCGGCAACTCTGGATAGAAAGAATGGGTGACGTTTCAGGTAGAGACCATTCTTCAGACGGGTTTGTAGGTGAAATGGGTTCTCCAAGCTGCCTTCATAGTGTAAAGGACACAAAAGTGGGATAACATAGAACTCATGTGAAAGGTTGATCACTGGTCGGTGTGGACTTGGTGTGCCAAAGGAGCCTGTTTCCACACTATATCTCTAAACTCTACACGTGCAATATCACTAAACTAATAGACAATAGACAATAGGTGCAGGAGTAGGCCATTCGGCCCTTCGAGCCAGGACCGCCATTCAATGTGATCATGGCTGATCATTATCAATCAGTACCCCGTTCCTGCTTTCTCCCCATACCCCCTGACTCCACTATCCTTAAGAGCTCTATCTAGCTCTCTCTTGAATGTATTCAGAGAATTGGCCTCCACTGCCCTCTGAGGCAGAGAATTCCAGATTCACAACTCTCTGACTAAAAAAGTTTTTCCTCATCTCTGTTCCAAATGGCCTACCCCTTATTCTTAAACTGTGGCCTGTAAACTGTAATCACAGACATTTTCTTTGTTCTCTCCACCTTTCTCCACTCAGCAGTTCAAAACATGTTTCATTTCTAACTTTCTGATGAAAGTTCATCAACCTTAATGTCAAGTTTGATTCTCTCTCCCCTCAAATGTAGCCTGATTCTCGTTTCCAACGTTTGCTGTTTTTGCACCCATTTGCCCAAACTGTATTCTAATCCAAACCGTTAAAACTGAAGGTCAGCACATCTACACATTTGATTTTCCAGTTTCCTTGAAAAGCAATCAATCCCTCAGCAAGCAATATCTTTGGAAGTCACACGGAAATACCCTCCGTTTAATGAAACCAGATCCATGCCTCTGCACAAAACTGCATTGGACCCTCAACCTTCTGCACTTTTATCTCGCTGTTTGCAAATTTTAAATTCAAGCAGTTTTACAACATTCATTTTTAAGCCATTTGTTTGCATCTAAAAGTTATTCATTCACTGGCCTAGCTACAAACAGCGAGAGAGAATGGAAGCTGACATAATCATTACCTCAGTATATCAATTGCAAGCATTTATGAGATCTATTAAGTTGATGTATATCCTGATCTCTTATTGATAGTCCAAATTTAAGAAAGACCCAATAAACACAAGGTCAATGCAGTCAATATACCATGCTGTTACATCGCACAGTACTTTATATCTTTCTCCAAGGGTTAAAATCTACAAACTACAACATGCTCACAAATCCAGTCATGAAGCCAATGGTTAATATTAACACCATTTTGCTTGCATTGAATGCTGTAAAAAATATATATAAATGGCATTGATCAGGTTACTATTGCAATTCATAAGTTCATAATGCCAGGGGCAGAATTAAGCCATTATGCTCATCAAGTCTTCTCCACCATTCAATCATGGCTGATCCATCTCTCCCTCTCAACCCCATTCTCCTGCCTTCTCCCCATAACCCCCGACACTGGCACTAATCTAGAACCCATCAATTTCCACCTTAAAAATATCCATTGACTTTTCAGTCAGAGTTGTAAATCTGGGGAATTCTCTACCTCAGAAGGCAGTGGAGGCCAATTCTCTGGATGCAATCAAGAGAGAGTTAGATAGAGCTCTTAATGACAGCGGAGTCAGGGGGTGTGGGGAGAGGGCAGGGACGGGGTACTGATTGTGGATGATCAGCCATGATCACATTGAGTGGCGGTGCTGGCTCGAAGGGCCTACTCCTGCACCTATTGTCTATTAGCCTCCACAGCCTTCTGTGGCAATAGAAACATAGAAACAGAAACATAGAAAATAGGTGCAGGAGTAGGTCATTCGGCCCTTCGAGCCTGCACCGCCATTCAACATGATCATGGCTGATCATCCAACTCAGTATCCTGTACCTGCCTTCTCTCCATACCCCCTAATCCCTTTAGCTACAAGGGCCACATCTAACTCCCTCTTAAATATAGCCAATGAACTGGCCTCAACTACCCTCTGTGACAGAGAATTCCACAGATTCACCACCCTCTGACTAAAGAAATTCCTCCTTCCTAAAAAAATGTCCTTTAATTCTGAGGCTGTGGCCTCCCATCCTATACTCGCCCACGAGTGGAAACACCACTGTACAAATTACAAAGAACAATTCTGTAGAAAATCACACTTCTTTCCCAAAAGGCATTTCGTAGTTACATAGACAAACATACTTCATTGCACAACAAAATTTCATATTCATCAATTATGCATAGAATAACATATTACCACAGGAGCTTTAGTTGTTTTAACTGCTGGGCTTACTCTCGCTCCTCTCCCAAAGGAAGAGTCTCACACTGCTTCTGGGAACCAAATATGTTTGCACAATGTTGACTAAATAAAAAGAGAAACATTTTGCTCTGGCTGCTTGCTGTCGAGCATTTTAAGAACTTTGTGTCACAGAACATACGGACAATACACAATAGGTGCAGGAGGAGGCCATTCGGCCCTTCGCGCCAGCACCGCCATTCACTGTGATCATGGCTGATCATCCACAATCAGTATTTATTCACAAAATGCTGGAGTAACTCAGCAGGTCGGGCAGCATCTCAGGAGAGAAGGAATGGGTGACGTTTCGGGTCGAGACCTGACCTGCTGAGTTACTCCAAAATTTTGTGAATAAATACCTTTCATTTGTACCAGCATCTGCAATTATTTTCTTACATCCACAATCAGTACCTCGTTCCTGCCCTCTTCCTATACCCCCTGACTCTGCTATCTTTAAGAGCTCTATCTAACTCTCTCCTGAAAGCATCCAGAAAATTGGTCTCCAGTGCCTTCTGAGGCAGAGAATTCCACAGATTCACAACTCTCTGGGTGAAAAAGTTTTTCCTCATCTCCGTTCTAAATGGTCTACTCCTTATTCTTAAACTGTGGCCCCTGGTTCTGGACTCCCTCAACATCGGGAACATGTTTCCTGCCTCTAGCGTGCCCAACCCCTTAAAATTTTTATATGTTTCAATAAGATCCCCTGTCATCCTTCTAAAGTCCAGTGTATACAAGCCTAGTCGCTCCATTCTTTCAACATATGACAGTCCCGCCATCCCGGGAATTAGCCTCGTGAACCTACGCTGCACGCCCTCAATAGCAAGAATGTGGACACTATGGGATAGGCCGATCGTCACCTGCAGAGTTTAGCTTTGAGATGCAGCGCGGAAACTGGCCCTTCGGCCCACCAGATCCCTCCCACACCAGTCTGAAGAAGGGTTCCAACCCAAGAAATCACCCATCCATTCTGCTCCAGAGATGCTGCATGACCTGCTGTGTTACTCCAGCACTTTGTGTCTATGACCTTTAAGATATTGCTTAGCTTAATTTTAGTTTCGGAGACACAGCATGGAAATGGGCCCTCTGAGTCTGCCCCCATCATCAATTAGCCGTTCACACCGATTCTACGTTATCCCAATCTCTCATCCATCTCCGGCACACTAGGAGCAAAACTCCTGCCATTGGGACAAAGATATTAAGAGTCCGGAAAATGTGACATCCAGTTTTTTTCCAGCATCCAGCCCACTGTTCAATGGTACGGATTCCAACTAAACTCCAAACAGCATAGGAAGGAACTGCAGATGCTAGTTTACACCAAAGATTGACGCATGATGGAGTAAATCAACAGGCCAGGCAGCATCTCTGGAGAAAAGGCATAGGTGTTGTTTCGGGTAGAGTACAATTTTTAGTTTGGAGATACAGCGTGGAAACAGGCCCTTCGGCCCACACCAACCAACTATCCCAGCACCCTAACACTATCCTACACACACTTGGGACATTTATACCAAGTCAATGAACTCACAAACCTGCACGACTGGAGTGTACATCTTTGGAGAATAATGAAGGGTCTCGACCTGAAAGGGCACCCAAGTCTTTTCTCCAGAGATGCTGTTTGATCTGCTGACTTATTCCAACATTTTGTGTCCAAACTCCCTTGGTTGCAAAAGGGATTTGGGGCTTTGATTTGGCATTATATTGTTATTTGTATTTATTTGTACTTTGTTTGTTGTGTAATTGTTTGAGGTTACGTTTGAGGCCCTAGCGTTTGAGGCTCTCTGAGGGGGTGCTGTAAGCTGTTTCTGTCTGTGTTGTTAGGTTTGGGTGCTATTGTATGTTCTTTTTTAGTACCTGCACTGATGTACAGCACTTTGGTCAACATGGGTTGTGTTTAAATGTGCTACACAAATAAAATTGACTTGACTTGACTAATCCATTGGGCACTGTGTATATAAACTTCTTGTGCTGCTGCAAGTAAAAATTTCATTGCTCTGCTGCAGGACATCTGTACACTAAAACTCTCGTTTGTTATAGACAATAGACAATAGGTGCAGGAGGAGGCCATTCGGCCCTTCGAGCCAGCACCACCATTCAATGTGATCATGGCTGATCATTCTCAATCAGTACCCCGTTCCTGCTTTCTCCCCATACCCCCTGACTCCGCTATCCTTAAGAGCTCTATCTCGCTCTCTCTTGAATGTATTCAGAGAATTGGCCTCCACTGCCCTCTGAGGCAGAGAATTCCACAGATTCACAACTCTCTGACTGAAAAAGTTTTCCTCGTCTCTGTTCTAAATGGTTATCTTGTTTGTGACTAAACTTCAGGCAAAACGGTATACGATAGCACGACAATTTTAGGCCCACCTTAATCACCATTGTCACTTTAGTGATAATGCAAGTAGTTTTATTGAAATCGGTGTTATATTTTTAAAGTTATTCACATTTTAAAGTTTAAAAGGAGGGAGGAGGGAGGGGGGAGTGGGGGAGAAGAGAGAGGGGAGGGTTGAGGAGAGAGGGGGGAGGACAGGGTGCTGCACCAATGCAGGACAGGTCTGGGCCCAACGGGTCCACTTTGTCTAGTATGACAATGAAACACTCTTGACTGGGGATATCCATCTCAGTCGCGATGGGAGGAGACAGCATGGAGACCAATGCTACCCTCACACATTGACACGTGAATGCCATAGTGGGCCGCAGGTACAACTGGGACTCATCTAATCTCCCTCCACCACAAATACCAGTTGATACAAATTTATCAAAATGGTCACACATCTCTTTTATCCCTTCATCGGAAGATATCATGAGAGAGGAGTAGAATCAGGGCACTCGGCCCATCAAGTCTACTCTGCCATTCAACAATGGAAGATCTACCTCTCCCTCCTAGCCCCATTCTCCTGCCTTCTCCCCATAACCTCCGACACCTGCTCCATCGGGAAATTGACGGCAGACTTTCTGAAGACGAGCCGAGAAAAAAAAGACGGAGTGCGACTAAGGGGACACCCTTGCTACGAGCAGAAACCGTGACGTCTTCATTCACCGGGCAAGTGCACCAAATTGCAGACCTGCCATTTTGAAATTACCACCCGCTCACAGCGATCATCATAAGCATAGCTCTTCCAAAGTTTAACCAATAAAAAAGCAATAGAATTCACCTGGAAAATCAATGAGAATCAGTGGCATGAGATAAAGACCACTTAACCTCTGACTAGAGCACTGTTTGTCTTAATTGGACACCAACACTTGTTCAAGTGCAAGTACCGTTGAAACGGTGTCACAAAAAAATTGAAAAGCTTGTGGTGAACCTTACAGCCTGTGACAAAGCAGCCACTTCGACCGCATCTGTAAGCTATTTAGAATGTCGCACTTTCCAGGGGTTAGTGATGAGTTCTCCACATCCAGGGTAAACGTGGCAGCTGTCTAAGTATTGATTTAGTGGAGGCGAAACAGATTATTCATTAATAACGGTCATTAACTGGATTCTTCCTGGTATCATCTTGTTAACCCAAGAGTCATTCAATGCTATCTATTACATTTGTTGGCTAAAGCCGCAAGGCTAATTTGTCTCAATACATTGATGACTGGAATTAGCCGGCAGAAATGAGAAATGCATATTTTCGATTTTTTTAAAACCGGAATCCCTCAACTATGCTTAGTGCAATTTAAGCAGGTTTGGAGGTATCTCAAAACGCTGGAGTAACTCAGCGGGTCAGGCAGCATCTCAGGAGAGAAGGAATGGGTGACGTTTCGGGTCGAGACCTTTCTTCAGTCCGAAGAATCCCATTCCTTTCTCTCCCGAGATGCTGGCTGACCCGCTGAGTTACTCCAGCGTTTTGTGATACCTTCGATTTGTACCAGCATCTGCGGTTATTCTCCTACACACCTTAAGGAGATTTGAAACCTTCTCACATGTCAAGCGCTGGAGGAACTCAACAGAACAGGTAGCATCTGTGGAGGGAATGGACATGTAAGGCTTTTGGTCAGAACCCTTCACATTAAACGCCGCCTGTCCATTCTATCCACTGTTTGACCTGTTGAATTCCTCCAGCACGTTTGCATTTGTGTTTTTCTTAATATTCCAGTATCTTATGAATGCACGGTCTTTTGCTCAGAGCAGGCGAAATCAAGAACCAGAGGACATAGGTGGAAGGCGAGAGGAAAGATTTAATAGGAACCCGAGGGGCTACATTTTCACACAGAGCATGGCGGGTGAATGGTACGAGCCGCCAGAGGTGACGGTTGACGGAGGTACTATAACAAGACATTTGGACAGGTATTTAAAAGACATTTGGACAGGTATTTGGATAGAAATGCTTCAGAGAAATACATAGGCCAAACATACGCAGGTGGGACTAGTGTAATTGGGGCATCCTGGTTGGCATAAGCAAGTTAGGTTGAAGGGCCTGTTTCTGTACTGTAAGACTGTGGTTCTGACAAACTGTACAGAGTTCGTACATCCTCCCTGTGACCAAGTGGGTTTTCTCCGGGTGCTCCCGTTTCATCCCACACTCCAAAGGCGTACATGTTTGTAGGTTAATTGGCTTTGGTAAAACTGTAAACTGCCCTTAATTTATTTTTTGTGTTAAAAATTCTTCTCTATTCTGTTTTGTAGTTTTTAGCACAATCCGCAGGCATTGCCACTTTCATTTCACTGCACATCTTGTATATGACAAATAAAGTTGACTTGACTTGACTTAGTATGTAGGATAGTACGAGCGTATGGGGTCTAGGCTCCCTGGGTAGAAGTGTCCATTTCCATGCTGCAACTCTAAAGTCAAAAAGACTCACTGCAGTTCCTCGTATTGATCATTCAGAATATGTTTTAGTTGTTCGGGATATTAACATTGCCATTATCAATTGCCCATCAGATATTACCCTTGCACTGGTCGGAAGAATTTCAGAGTTCAATACGGAGACTCACAGTGCGGGCAACTCTGAACTCGAATGCGGGCCAATCTAGAAAGATTTTCTCTGCTTGGTGTACTAGAGCAGGGTTCTCAACACTCAAGTATTCTAGAAACATGGAAAATAGGTGCAGGAGAAGGCCATTCGGCCCTTCGAGCCAACACCGCCATTCATTGTGATCATGGCTGATTGTCCACAATCAGTAACCCCTCCCTGCCTTCTCCCCATATCCCTTGATTCCGCTCGCCCCTGAAGCTCCATGTAACTCCCTTTTAAATGCATCCAGTGAATTGGCCTCCAATGCCTTCTGCGGCAGAGAATTCCACAACTCTCCGGGTGAATTTTTTTTTTCTCACCTGTTTTAAATGGCCTCCCCTTTATTCTGAGACTCTGGCTCCTTGGTTCTGGGCTCCCCCAACATTGGGAACAAACTCTTTGGTGTCAGGTCTGTATGAATACGCAGAATAAGTTTCCTCAGCTGCCGTGGTGAGAAGCCGACTGAATCGCACTTGATCATTAATCTTGGACTTGGGCTACTCGTTTACTTTAGAGATCTCGTGTGGAAACAGGCCCTGCGGCCCACCATGTCCATGTCGACCAATACACGTACACTAGTTCTATCCTGCACACCAGGGGCAATTTACAGAAGTCTGGAATGTGGAATCTTTGATTAGTTAGAGCAGCAAGTGTTATGGGGAGAAGACAGGAGAATGGGATTGAGAGAGAGAGATAGATCAGCCATGATTGAATAGTGGAGTGGACTTAAAGGGCCAAATGGCCTAATTTTGTTTTTGAACTTGTGAACGTATGAAAGCAGAGCACCCAGATGAAAACAACGTTGGCAAAAAGGGAGAACGCACAGTCTTCGTACAGACATTGCTATTGAGGGCGTGCAGCATAGGTTTACTAGGTTAATTCCCGGAATGGCGGGACTGTCATATGTTGAAAGACTGGAGCGACTAGGCTTGTATACACTGGAATTTAGAAGGATGAGAGGGGATCTTATCGAAACATATAAGATTATTAAGGGGTTGGACACATTAGAGGCAGGAAACATGTTCCCAATGTTGGGGGAGTCCAGAACCCGGGGCCACAATTTAAGAATAAGGGGTAGGCCATTTAGAACAGAGATGAGGAAAAACTTTTTCAGTCAGAGAGTTGTGAATCTGTGGAATTCTCTGCCTCAGAGGGCAGTGGAGGCCAATTCTCTGAATGCATTCAAGAGAGAGCTAGATCAAGCTCTTAAGGATAGCGGAGTCAGGGGGTATGGGGAGGAAGCAGGAACAGGGTACTGATTGAGAATGATCAGCCATGATCACATTGAATGGCGGTGCTGGCTCGAAGGGGCGAATGGCCTCCTCCTGCACCTATTGTCTATTGTCTATCGTCTATTGTCTATTGACAGCAGCCGTAGTCAGGATCGAATCTGGGTTTTTGGTGCTGCGAGGCAGCAACTCTACTGCTGCACCACCATGCCACTCCTACTGGTCAGGTAATGTAACCATCAGCGATATTTAGAGTCATGCAGTGAGGAAACAGGCCCTTCAGCCCAATTTACCCACACCAACCAACATGTCCCATCTACATTGGATCCCCCCTGCCTGCATTTGGCTGATACCCATTCAAACCCATCGCATCCATGTACCTATCTAAATGTTTCTTAAACATTGCAAAAGTACCTGCCTCACCTACTCCATGCACCCACCACCCTTAGCGTGAAAAGGTCACCCCTCAAATTACTATTAAATCTTTCCCCCCCCCCCCACCTCACCTTCAACCCATGTCACCTGGTTCTCCATTCCCGTATTCGGGGCAAGAGATTCAGTGCATCTACCTGATCGATTCCTCCAGAAGATCACCTCTCATGCACCCGTGCTCCAAGTAAGGGAGTCCCAGCCTACTCAACCTCTCCCTGCAGCTCATACCTTCCCATCCCAGCAACAGCACTGGAGAGTGTTGTTGTGGATGTACCCAGTTTTAACTTTCAATCAGAGTCATTGTCTTCGTAGAACGAATTGTGATTGTGCAACCATCCCGTCCTTTATAAGACTCTCGCTCTGTGAAACCAGATCAGACCAACTGTGACTCAGGTGCTCAGAGAACAGTTTCACTGCATTAGCCACATTTGCCAAGTTACTGTGTAAGACACTCCAAAGACGTACAGGTATGTAGGTTAATTGGCTGGGTAAATGTAAAAAAAATTGTCCCTAGTGGGTGTAGGATAGTGTTAATGTATGGGGATCACTGGGCGGCACGGACTTGGAGGGCCGAAAAGGCCTGTTTCCGGCTGTATATATATATGATATGATAAAACAACTGCAGATGCTGGTACAAATCAAAGGTATCACAAAATACCTCCAGCCTCAAGCTCTGTGCCGAACAACTGGCACCGGTCTACACAGACATTTTCAACCAGTCCCTGCAAACCTGCACTGTCCCTGCCTGCTTCAAGGTCACTATTGTCCCTCTACCCAAAATGCCAAGGATCACTGGTCTTAATGACTACAGGCCTGTCGCACTTACCTCTGTAGTCATGAAGACTTGTGCTGGCCCAGCTGAAAAACATCACAAACCCCCTGCTGGACCCCCTGTAGTTTGCATACAGGACCAATAGATCGGTGGACGACGCAGTCAATCTAGGCCTGCACTTCATCCTCCAGCACCTAGACCGCAAGGGGACCTATGCCAGGATTCTGTTTGTGGACTTTAGCTCTGGTTTTAACGCCATTGTGCCAGAGCTACTACACTCCCCCTCCCCTCCCCCCACTCACCATCAACAACACCACAGTCACATCTGTGGAGTCATTCAAGTTCCTTGAAACCATCATCTCCAGGGGGGCCACCATCGACTCCACAGTCAAAAAGACCCAACAGAGGATGTACTTCCTGCGGCAACTGAAGAAACACAACCTGCCACAGGCAATGATGGCCCAATTCTATACTGCTATCATTGAGTCCGTCCTCACCTTCTCCATCGTGGTCTGGTTTGGCTCAGCCACCAAGCACGACATCCGAAGGCTGCAACGGATCGTTCGCACATCTGAGGTTGTTGGCTACAACCTTCCCCCCATTGACGAATTGTACACTGCAAGGGCCAGGAAGCGAGCGGGCAAGATCATCTCTGACCCCTCTCACCCTGGCCACAAACGCTTTGAAGCACTTCCCTCTGGAAGGCGACTCCGGACTGTCAAAGCAGCCACAGCCAGACATAAAAACAGCTTTTTTTCCCACGAGTTATAGTTCTACTCAATAACCAAAGTCTGTAGTCTCTCATTTTTGCTCTGGTTTACTTTCACCCACATGTTTAGACCGTAATGATGTATCCTTATTGTTTTGATGTGGTTATGCTCTATTCTTAATTGTTAACTGTATGTTTGTGCTGTTATTTGTGAGCGGAGCGCCAAGGCACATTCCTTGTATATGCACATACTTGGCCAATAAACTTATTCATGAATTCATTCAAATGCTGGAGTAACTCAGCAGGTCAGGCAGCATCTCTGAAGACAAGGAATGGGTGACGTTTCAGGTCGAGACCCTTCTTCAGACTGACCAGTTACTGGTCCATTCAGAAGCTTTGGATATTGATCTGGACACACGCCAGATTCCTACCACAGCAGTTTGGGAATTTAAAATCAACTAAATATATAAATCAGGAATAAAGAGCTCAATAAAACGGTCAATAATCGAGACTGTGAAAATGCCAGTTGGCCATAAAAATCCAAATGGTTTATTCATGCTCTTCAAGAAAGGAAATCTGTTTCCTTCCAGCTCCAACAACTATATCAATGCAGCCAATCGATCCTTAAATGGTCAGGCAAGTCATTCAGGTCAGATGAGGAAAGGAAATAAATGTGGGTCTTGCCAGTGCTTTAAACGCCCCATCAATTTGACAGTCACATAGTTTTATGTTCAAAGTTGCCCACGAGAAGGTGAATTATTGGAGTAGACTCAGAGTACAGAAACAGGCCCTTTCACCCAGCTTTCCCATGCCGACCAAGATGTCCCACCTACGCTAGTCCTACCTGCCCATATGCCTCCAAACCTTTCCTGTTCCATGTACCTGTCCAAGCGTTCTTTGCACTGAGGAGCTGATGACTCACATCGCCAGAGTCCCACGTTTGACCCTGACTAGGGGTAGTATCTGCACAGAGTTTATACGCTCTCCCTGCAAACACTGGAGTTTTCTTCGGGTGCTCCAGTTTCCTCCCACACTCCGAGGACGGACAGGTTGATAGGTTATTTGGCTTCAGTAAAATTGCAAAATTGTCCCATGCGTGTGCGATGGTGTTGGCTTATGGGGAAGAAACGAAACAAGCTGGCCAGCGTGGAATCGGAGAGGCGAAGGGCCCTCTTCTACGCCGCATCGCTAAAGTCTAAAGAAACTGGAGAAAACCCACACGGTCACACGGAGAACATGCAAACTCCACACAGACAGTGCCAGAGGTTAGGATCGAACCCAGGTCCCTGGCCCTGTGAGGCAGCAGTTCTACCGCTGCGCCACTGCCTTCAATTCCGTGCCGTGTCACCAATGTCTGAATGATCCTTCAAGGAAAGACACAATTCAGATTGTCCAACCTACCACATTGTGAATCGGCATTTTCTCTTAAACTATTGCATTACAACACTGAGCAATGAGAGTCAGTCTGAAGAAGGGTCTCGACTCAAAACGTCACCCATTCCTTCTCTCCTGAGATGCTGCCTGACCCGCTGAGTTATTCCAGCATTTTGTGTCTACCTTCGATTTAAACCAGCATCTACAGATTTTTCCTCTTCATATTCTGCATTCTGGTACGTTTCCTCTACTTTTCTGTACTAGTGTTTGGCTTGGTGTTTAGTTCAGAACATATTTGTACACAGTATTATGTGATTTGTTTAGATAGCACACAAATAAAAGCTTTTCACTTTATCGCGGCCAGTGCAGGTGACAAGAATAAACCTAAACCAAATAATAAAAGAAAATACAAGGCAGCAACATGGCTGAATCCAACTTACAACTTAAGCCAAGATCCTTGCAGGCGGTCAGGATAACCTAGTTGTAAAGGAAAGAAACGTGCTGGCTTTAGCTCTCCGATGGCCCAGAAAGTTTAGCTTATGAAATAATCATCAAACAAAGGGAGCATAAAATCAATATGAAGGGAGCCGGTGGTTGCTGTCTCACTGGTTCTTCCAGGACTAAAGCTGCTTCGGATTTCTTCAATCGAGTTCTGGTTCATATTTAAATACACAGCATAAAAACAGAAAATACTGGGCAATAAGCCTGGGTTGTCACCGGGTGGTCCGGTTCATTCCCACAGTCCAAAGACGTCGGCACGGTAGCGCAGCGGTAGAGTTGCTGCCTAACAGCGCCAGAGACCCGGTTTCGATCCCGGCCACGGGCGCCTGCTGTGCGGAGCTTGTACGTTCTCCCTGTGACCTGCCTGGGTTTTCTCCGGGTGCTCCGGTTACCTCCCACACTCCAAAGACGTACAGGTTTGTAGGTTAATTGGCTTGGTATAATTGTAAATTGTCCCTAGACAAGTGTAGGATAGTGTTAGTGTGCGGGGATCGCTGGTCAGCATGGACTCTGTGGGATGAAGGGCCTGTTTCTGGGCGATCTCTCTAAACATGCAGATTTGTAAGATAATTGCCTTCTGCCCCTCGTGTGTAGGATTTGAGACTGGGGCAACATAGAAATAGTGTACAGGTGATTGTTGGTCAGCACGGATTCTGTAGTGGCAACTTCAGTCCTTGCAATAAAGTCCTCTCCGCTTGCCACCTTTTTAACAGAGGGTAGGGTGATCCATCTTGACGCAAACCAACAGAGAGATCTTAAAGACGTTTCAGGCACATTCTCCCTGTGACCACATGGGTTTTCCCCAGGTGCTCCGGTTTCCTCCCACACCCCCAAAAGGTGCAGGTTTATAGGTTAATTGGGTTCTGTTAATTGCCCGTAGCGTGCAGGATTGAACTAGTGTACCGGCCCTTGTTGGTCAGCGTGTACTTGGTGGGACAAAGGGTTTGTTTCTACGTTGTGTCTCTGAATTAAACACGCACAGTATTTACCATGGGGAACAAGAACAATAGACAATAGACAATAGGTGCAGGAGGAGGCCATTCGGCCCTTCGAGCCAGCACCGCCATTCAATGTGATCATGGCTGATCATTCTCAATCAGTACCCCGTTCCTGCCTTCTCCCCATACCCCCTGACTCCGCTATCCTTAAGAGCTCTATCTAGCTCTCCAGCTAAACAAGTTTAGTGAAGCTAAATATTGGTTCAAGCTCAGTCTTATATCCTCTTTGGGTAGCTCACAACACAATGGAACAATGGATCAAACACAGAATTCTTACATTTTAAGTAACACCCCCCCCCCCCCCACCCCCTTCCCTGTGCCCAGCAATACCCCTCCCCTCCCACCTCCTCCTTCCCACTCACATCCCCCAGCCCAGTGCATATACATTTCTCACTATCCCACCCCTCTTCCCCACACCCCTTCTACCCATATCAATCCCTCTGGCTTCACACTTCACTTTTCCTTGCTCACCTCATTTATTTCGCTCCATTTCATCTCTTGGCCGCTCTCCACGCAACTGACAACAAAGTTCCCTCATCTGCATCGTCGTGTGAATCACCCAGCTCTCCTTTCCAGCTTCCTCCCTCACCACTACAATCAGTTTGAAGAAGGGTCCCAACCCAAAAAGTCACCCGTCCATTCCCTCCACAGATGCTGCCCGGCTCGTAGAGCCACGCCAGCATCCTATGTTTTACTCAAAATTCCTGCATATGCAGTTCCTTGCGTTTCCAATTTCCAACACTGCACTGAGCATTCGAACAGATTCCGCAAACTCTGATTGACCTCCCATCTCGTTTCCTGAAAACTGCTCCATTTTGTTTTGAACATCCTTTGTTGCTTCCACTGCCGCCAACCTTTCAGGTCTCCACATTTGGACAGAATAGCTGTAGAGCTACTACCCTACAGCGCCAGAGACACAGGTTCGATCCTAACTTGTCTGTACGAAGGTTTTACCTTCTCCTGTGATCTGCGTGGGTTTTCTTTGAGATCTTCGGTTTCCTCCCACACTCCAAAGATGTTTTGGTTAATTGGCTCGGTATAATTTTATAACGATCCATAATCTGTGTATTGTAAGACAATAACTGCAGATGCTGGTACAAATCGGAGGTATTTATTCACAAAATGCTGGAGTAACTCAGCAGGTCAGGCAGCATCTCAGGAGAGAATGAATGGGTGACATTTCGGGTCGAGACCCTTCTTCAGACTGATGTCAGGGGGGGGCGGGACAAAGGAAGGATATAGGTGGAGACCGGAAGATAGAGGGAGATCTGGGAAGGGGGAGGGGAAGAGAGGGACAGAGGAACTATCTAAAGTGGGAGAAGTCGATGTTCATACCACTGGGCTGCAAGCTGCCCAGGCGAAATAGGAGGGCTGCAAGCTGGCCGGTGCGGACTCAATGGGCCGAAGGGCCTGTGTCCACACTGTAACTCTAGACTAAACTACCATCCATCCAGTCTGTTCTATAAACGATTGTTTTCTGTATATCCCAGTTTGTCATCAGCAAACTCAAGTCTCTTTGCTGTTCCCAGCCTTCCATTCACTAATGCACATTGAAACACAGCTTAGAATCAATTCCTATGGTAACGTCAAAGTCATTTATTTTTATTCCAAGCGCCCCCTCAAGTAAGCAGCATCTGACACAACCAGTTTTCCACATCAAAGCTTCCTCTTATTCCACTCCATCCGACTTTTAAAGAGTAATTTCTACTGCAGTGCTTAATCAAAGGAATTTCCAGCGGTATTAAGTCTACCGAGCCTTCCAGTCAACTAATTCATGCAATTTGCAAAGAACGCAAATAGATTTGTCAAGCGTGATCTGGAAAGCTCTTTAGCACGCTTTTAAACAATCCCATTTCTATTTGCCACGACACTTCCACATTATTTTCTGATTACCGATAACAAAGCTGAAATATTGACTTCCTTAGAATCTCGTTTATTACGCCTTGGTAAAACATTTGCTTCTTTCTATCCACTGGGACAGAGTCTGCTCTTTACAATTTCCCAAATTTCATAAGATCATAAGTGATAGGAGCAGAATTAGGCCATTTGGCCCATCGAGTCCACTCTGCCATTGATCTATCTCTCTCCCTTCCCAACCCCATTCACCTGCCTTTGCCCCATAACCTTTGACCCTCGCACAAATCAAGAATCTATCTATCCCTGCCTTCATAATATCCATTGACTAGGCCTCCACAGCCTTCTGTGGCAAAGAATTCCACAGATTCACCACCCTCTGATTTAAGAAACTCATCCTCATCTCCTTCCTAAAAGAATGTCCTCTAATTCTGAGGCAGACAAGCATCTGCAGTTTTCTATCCTACACACCCTTTAATTCTGAGGCTACGAACTCTATTCCTAGACTCTCCCACTCGTGGAAACATCCTCTCCACATCCACTATCCAAGCCTTTCACTATTTTGTACGTTTCAATTAGCCCCCCACCCCATTTTTCTAATTCTGTGTTGCTGGCAATTTTTTTAATTTGTTAAACTTTCTCACCGATTAATATTTAGTCCTCAATAGACAATAAGTGCAGGAGTAGGCCATTCGGCCCTTCGAGACAGCACCACCATTCAACGCGATCATGGCTGATCATTCTCAATCAGTACCCCGTTCCTGCCTTCTCCCCATACCCCCCGACTCCGCTATCCTTAAGAGCTCTATCTAGCTCTCCCTTGAATGCATTCAGAGAATTGGCCTCCATCCACTGCCTTCTGAGGCAGAGAATTCCACAGATTTGCAACTCTGACTGAAAAAGTTTTTCCAATGTGAAAAGCAGTCCCCTGATTCATTCGAAAAATATAGAACTAAATAAATGATCCATTGCATTGAGGGAAAGCACCCAATTTCATCTCGCAACTCAGTCCACACTTAACACAATTAATCTACTGAAGCAAACAGCAAAAAAAAATCTTAAAGGGGAAGGTTAAGTGAAAATGTAATTTAAAAAAAAAGAATTTCACCAGGTTCAGTGTTCAACAGCATATAAATAATGTGCAGATGCACAGCAGCAAACTACAAGTCCCAGAGGATATCTCAAAGCAGAGCTGTTGGATAATATTTGCATTGGAAATTTGTGGTTGAAAGCAAGAACTACTGTAGAGAGTGCAATAAAGTATTCTAAACACAGCGCAAAGTAATGTGACCCTGGAGAATCACTAACAAGTACCTACACTGCGTTTGATAGCTGATCAGTTTCTATCCAAGCAGTCTAGACCGAGTTTAGTTCCAAGTGCATACTTGCAAGCAGTTAGTTTAATTCCAACTTTGTGCATTTTCTCCAGTACTTTCGTTCAGAACATTACATCTTTTTTGATTTAAAAGTGCTTTCAAGTAAAAGCCTGCAGCAAACCGCATCTGCAGCAAGCCAAAGAGTGTACTTCCTAAGTGATGGTATATAAGAAAATAACTGCAGATGCTGGTGCACACCGAAGGTATTTATTCACAAAATGCTGGAGTAACTCAGCAGGTCAGGCAGCATCTCGGGAGAGAAGGAATGGGTGAAGAAGGGTCTCGACCTGAAACGTCACCCATTCCTTCTCTCCCGAGATGCTGCCTGACCTGCTGAGTTACTCCAGCATTTTGTGAATAAATACCTCCCACGTGCTGTTGAACAGTTTCGGGGGCGGGTAGGTGGGGGAAAACAGGGTCGAGACTTGCAAACTTCATGGATTCTTAAACATTTTGACCTCCTTCTCAAACGATGGGACAGGCAGCGGCTACAGAGGCTTACAGTTCGAGTAAAGTCCCACTTCAGGTGCTGGAACAGGGAAAATGATTCCGTCATTGGAATTGGTTGCACAGGAAGTGTTACGTTGTTGGAGGTAGTGTCTCCAAGGTGGATCATAGAATACAAACGGCATAATATATTGGCACAATTATTCTTATACCAGCTTTCAGAACTTATTTAATTCAATGGCCCCAGGCTATCAAATTTGCAATTTAGTTTAGCTTATAGCTTAGAGATACAGCACGGAAACAGGCCCTTCGGCCCGCCGAGTCCGTGCTGACCAGCGACCCCCGCACACTAACACAATCCTACACACACACACGAGGAACAATTTACAATACGCCAAGCCAACTAACCTACAAACCTGTCCGTCTTTGGAGTGTGGGAGGAAACCGGAGATCCCAGAGAAAACCCACGCAGGTCACAGGGAGAACGTACAAACTCCGTACAGACTGCACCTGTAGTCAGCATCGGATTCGGGTCTCTGGCACTGCAAGGCAGCAACTCTACCGCCACATCACCCGACCACCCCACTATTTAAATACAACTTGGAATAAGTAAAGGACGTTCCTTTCGGAAGGAAATGGGGAATTTCTTTAGTCAGAGGGTGGTGAATCTGTGGAGGCCAAGTAAATGGATCTTTAAGACAAAGATAAATAGATTCTTGATTAGTGTCGGCATTAGGGTTTATGGAGAGAAGGCTGGGGAATGGGTTTAAGAGGGAAAGATAGATCAGCCACGATTGAATGGTGGAATAAACTTGATGGGTTGAATGGCCTACTTCTACTCCTCGCACTTACAAACAAAGTTCGATGTGATTGCCAAGAGGGACAGGATATTAGGTGAAATCATTTTGGCCAAAGCTGCTTCTTAGGGGTGGAGATTATTGAACAGATAGAGAAAGCAACTTAAAATTGCAAAAGGAAAGTATCCTGTGACCATGTGGATTTAATAGACAATAGGTGCAGGAGTAGGCCATTCGGCCCTTCGAGCCACCACCACCATTCATTGTGATCATGGCTGATCATTCTCAATCAGTACCCCGTTCCTGCCTTCTCCCCATACCCCCTGACTCCGCTATCCTTAAGAGCTCTATCTAGCTCTCTCTCGAATGCATTCAGAGAATTGGCTTCCACTGCCTTCTGAGGCAGAGAATCTGGGTGCTCCTGTTTCCTTGCACATCCCGTGACATGCGGGTTTGTAGGTTAATTGACCTCTGTACAATGGGACCTCTGCACCTGCTGTCGAGGGAGTGGATAAGAATGTGGGATAACGGAACTAAAGTGAGAGGGTTGACACAAAATGCTGGAGCAACTCAGCGGGACAGGCAGCATCTCTGAGAGAGATGGAATGGGCAACGTTTCGGGTGGAGACCCTTCAGACTGAGAGTCAGGGGAGAGGGGAGCCTAGAGATATGGAAGGGCAAGGTGTGATGGGCAAGATGGTGATCAAGGGAATGTAGAATGTTGGCCGATGGGAAGGTGACCACGAGGCATAAAAAACAGTTAAATTAATCAGGAGGACAGGGAAACCGATCGGAGATCTGGGGTGGGGGAGGGAGAGGGAGAGAGGGGAAACCAAGGGTTACTTGAAGATAGAGAAATTAATATTTACACCACTGGGTGGTAAGCTGCCCAAGCGAAACATGAAGTGCTGTTTCTCCAATTTGCGCTGGGCCTCACTGACAGTGGAGGAGGCCCAGGACAGAAAGGTCAGTGTGGGGATGGGAGGGGGAGTTAAAGTGTTTAGCAACCGGGATAATCGTGTAGGCCTAGGCAGTGTGAGCGGAGGTGTTCAGTGAAAGGGTGATCGACAGTTGGTGTGGACTCGGTGGGACGAAGGGCCCCGTTTCCACGATGCATCTTCTTTACAATTAAAAGCCAAATGCTGTTACGCTGCAGGAGATGGCAGAGGTTGGGCAGGAAGGAGCACAGGTGAATAGGAAGCTTTTAAATGTGTTGAGTGTACAGGAAACCATTACATCCTAGTGAGGCAGAGACACGGTATTCAGCAGCGAGTTGTCCAGAAACATTTTCATTTTCGCATCGAGTTACATAGTTCAAGCGTGCAAATTCTATTTTGACATTATTCATTGGTCACAACTACCTCACACCGTCACGCGAGGAGACCCAGGGGGTCAGAAAGAACACATTAGCACATCTCACGAGTGAAATTAGCACAGGTCACGGTGGCGCAGCGGTAGAGTTGCTGCCTTACAGTGAATGCAGCGCCGAAGACTCAGGTTCGATCCTGACTACGGGTGCTGTCTGTGCGGAGTTTGTACGTTCTCCCCGTGACCTGCGTGGGTTTTCTCCGAGATCTTCGGTTTCCTCCCACACTCCAAAGACGTACATGTATGTAAGTTAATTGGCTGGGCAAATGTTTTTTAAAAATTGTCCCTAGTGTGTGCGGGGATCGCTGGGCGGCGCGGACCAGGTGGGCCGAAGGGCCTGTTTCCGCGCTGTATCTCTAAATCCAAATCTAAATCCAAATCATAACTCCCTTCACTTCATTAGGGAGCAACGACCTAACATTCCAAAAAACAAACAAATCCTCCAAAAAAAAAGAAATGTGGAGGAGAAAAAAAAAATCTCAGTTTTCCTCTTCTCATCATTATGGTCAAGAGAAAGCCAAGAGCCATTTAATTGCCAAATGCATTGAGACGTAGAAACATACAAAAATAGGTGCAGGAGTAGGCTTTTCGGCCCTTCAAACCAGCACCGCCATTCAATATGATCATGGCTGATCATCCAAAAACCAGTACCCCGTTCCTGCTTGCTCCCCATATACCTTGATTCCTTTAGCCTCAAGAGCTATATCTAACTCTCTCTTGAATATATCCATTGAATTGGCTTCCACTGCCTTGAGTGGCAGAGAATTCCACAGATTCACAACTCTCTGGGAGAAAAGGTTTTTCCTCATCTCAGTCCTAAATGGCCTGCCCCTTATTCTTAAACTGTGACCCTGGTTCTGGACTCGCCCAATATCAGGATCATTTTTCCTGCATCTAGTTCTGTCCAATCCCTTAAGAATTTTATATTTTTCTATAAGATCCCCTCTCATCCTTCCAGTGAATCCAAGTCCAGCCAATCCTAGTGGATATAAGCCCAGTCGAGACGCATACAATGGAATTTTTTTTGACGCAGCTTTGCAGGCCACATTAATGGAAGCAACACAATGAATAAGTTATTATTTATACTGGGTGAACCAAACCATAATAGAGCAAACTGAAGTATGGGTGGCAATCTCAACAGTATGAAGCCCATATCAGGTCAGTGCTGAGATAGGGATGTGGTCAGGTTTGTATATGGTGGCTGGGGCAGCATATCGGTAGAGTTTCTGCCGTACAACGCCAGAGACCCGGGTTCGATCCTGACTATGGGTGTCGTCTGTATGGAGTTTGCACGTTCTCCCCGTGACCTGCATTGGTTTTCCTCCGGGCGCTCCGGTTTTCTCCCACACTCCAAAGACGTGCAGGGTCGCAGGTTAATTGGCTTGGTAAAATTGTCCCTATTGTGTGTCGGGCAGTGTTAGTGTGCGGGGATCGGCGGTCGGCGTGGGCTTGGTGCGCCAAAGGGGGCCAGTTTCCACACGGTATTGCTAAACAATCTTGATGGTTGCTGGGAGGAAGCGGTTCTTAATTCTGGAGGCAACTGTTCCCAGGCTTCTGTACCTTCTTCCCCGTGGTAACAGCGAGATGAGAGCATGGCCAAGGTGGTGTTGGTCAATGTTGTATTAGCTGCCTTCTTGAGGCAGTGGCTCCCCTCAATGGTGGGAGGTCAATACCTACGTGTAGGCTCCCCTCAATGGTGGGAGGTCAATACCTACGTGTAGGAAGGAACTGCAGATGCTGGTTTACACAAAAGATGGACAAAATGCTGGAGTAACTCAACGGGACAGGGAGCATCTCTGGAGAGAAGGAATGGGTGGCGTTTCGGGTCAAGACCCTTCTCCAGACCAAGAGTCAGGGGAGAGGTAAACGGGATGTGGAAGGAGTGAAAAGAACGGATCAAAGCAGGCAATGGTCAAGGAAATGTATTATTGGATGAAGGGAAGGTGCCAACAAGGCATACAAACAGTAAAATTACTCAGGAGGACTGCAAAACAAGGAGAACCAAGGTGGGGAGGGAAGGAGAGAGGGAAAGCAAAGGTCACTTGAAGTTAGTGTCATCAATATTCACACAGCTGGGTTATAAGTTGCCCAAGCTTAGCTTCACGGTAGGGTGGAACTAGCCTGTGGGCGATCGCTGGTCAGCATGAATTTGGTGGGCAGAAGGACCCGTTTTCACTGTGTCTCCAAAACCAAAAGACCAAAGTCCATTCTGATCTGCTTCAGTTCCATCATCATCAGAAGTGCATCGGTGAGATATTATGTTCAACCTAATCAGGCTGTTCCCAGTAAATTAATGCTTCAACCAACTTGATTTGACCAAGATGAACAAACGTGACTCAAACACATTTCGCAGAGAGATACAATTTTGTCTAAATAGCATCTTCCCCTACTTGAATGCAAAATGCATTAAAATTCATGTTCTGCTCATAACCGGCTGAGCAAAAGAGGCATCTGCAAAACCATCTTCTGAAAAGTTAATAATTATCACCCCATCTTTAATGTAAAGTCATTCACATGTAACCACAATAGCATTTAGATATGGCAAGCATGTACATCATGGTAGATACCAAGTAATAAAGGCCCCAAACTGCCCTCTTCGCTGATTAAATGGCAGCAAACGCATTCGAAAAAGGGGATTTCCACACTATTATCCAAAAACATTAACGGAAAAACAGCCTTGTAGATTATCGCTGCTGATCTGCAAACCGGAAAATTAAACTCGCAATTATGCTTTGCGATTTTATAGATTAATCCATCAACGCCAGTACATGAACACTGCTGTTCATCAACTTTCCCTTGAATGCATCCAGGAATGGTACCATCTTACAGCAAGGGAACCAAAATCTCACAAAGGGCTATCAATTTCCATTTCCATGCTGAGCAAGGACTCTGCTAATGATCACTAATCAGTCGGATAATGTCGTTCTAACGACCCAAGCCGAAGCAATAACCTCAAATTCATTTCATTCAATAGCAAAATTGTAATTTCATGTTCAACGCACAGTCCTCAGTCACTGAAGATGGATCATTGGCACCGGGGGAAAACTCATCCGATCATCTTTCTCCACTTAAGGATAACAGCCATTGCTAACAATACCTAAATGCATTTTTAAACGCAGTTTTAATCTTTGCTCTCAGCGCACATTTCCTCTTTTGAAAACAGAGGAACATGTCTGCAAGTAAAGATTCCCGATCCCATTTGAAATGCAACGCCTTTGAATGGTTAGTTTGTTAATTGCAAGAACGCAAGGCCCAGCAACAACAGAATAATTATCCTTTCATTCACGGGTTGCGTGCGGCTCACCACAACTACAATTGTTTTTTTCCTAAACTGCCTTTGAACTGGTATTTCACAAGACAGTTCAGAGCCAATTGGGTTGGTGGTGGAGGCAGATAAAATAGTGGCATTGAAGTGGACAGGGTTCGATAGATAGTCTAGGTTAGGGTCAGGTTAGATTACATGGTTAGATTCTGCAGTTGTACAGGGCCCAAGTGAGAACGCACCTGGAGTACTGTGTGCAGTTTTGGTCTCCAAATTTGAGGAAGGATATTCTTGCTATTGAGGGCGTGCAGCGTAGGTTTACTAGGTTAATTCCCGGAATGGCGGGACTGTCATATGTTGAAAGACTGGAGCGACTAGGCTTGTATATACTGGAATTTAGAAGGATTGAGAGGAGATCTTATCGAAACGCATAAGATTATCAAGGGGTTGGACACGTTAGAGGCAGGAAACATGTTCCCAATGTTGGGGGAGTCCAGAACAAGGGGCCACAGTTTAAGAATAAGGGGTAGGCCATTTAGAACTGAGATGAGGATTTTTTTTTTCAGTCAGAGTTGTGAATCTATGGAATTCTCTTCCTCAGAAGGCAGTGGAGGCCAATTCTCTGAATGCATGCAAGAGAGAGCTAGATAGAGCTCTTAAGGATAGCAGAGTCAGGAACGGGGTACTGATAGACAATAGACAATAGGTGCAGGAGGAGGCCATTCGGCCCTTCGAGCCAGCACTGCCATTCAATGTGATCATGGCTGATCATTCTCAATCAGTACCCCGTTCCTGCCTTCTCCCCATGCCTCCTAACTCCGCTATCCTTAAGAGCTCTATCTAGACTCTGCTATCCTTAAGAGCTCTATCTAGATTGAGAATGTTCAGCCATGATCACATTGAATGATGGTGCTGGTTCGAAGGGCCGAATGGCCTCCTCCTGCACCTATTGTCTATTGTCTATCAGTACCCCGTTCCTGCCTTCTCCCCATACCCCCTGACTCCGCTATCCTTAGGTTAGATGAGGGAGGGGGGGGGGGGGGTAGAACAATGGAGACCCGGTGTGGGGGACCACAGTGAAGGAGGGGGGAAGAATAAAGGGGGAACTGCTGTGGGGGGAGGGAGAGGATTTGTCAGCATCCTTCATGCAGCGACTATTGCATACCTTGGCAAGTTGTGCAAGCAAAGACTTTCACTGTGACGTGCCACATGTGACAATAAAGTTTTCATTCATTCACAGTTCATGGATATGCAGAGGAGATTAACTTGGTATCATTTGTCCAAGAAGGAACTGCAGATGCTGGTTTGCACAGGAAATGGACACAAGATGCTGGAATAACTCAGCGGGTCAGGCAGCATCGCTGGAGAATGGCAATGGGTGACGTTTTGAGCAGAGACTGCTGAAGAGTCCAGATCCTTTTCAGTTTCTCCACAGATGCTGCCTGAGTCACTGAGTTACTCCAGCATTATTGTGTTTAACTAATACTGAACGTATGCAACCAATATTCCTAGCCTAGTCCTTTATCTGAAAATCTATTAGTTTTGCACTGCAATTATTAATCTGTTCTCCCTCATTGCATCCATGTTCAGCACAAATAGTGTGGGCCAAAGGGTCTGTTTCTATACTGTATCATGTTCCAACTGCATTCCAGTTGACTGTGCCTGAACCCCTCTGTCAGTGGATCATCAACATCCTGACAGACAGGAAGCAGCAGGTGAGGCTGGGAAAGCACATCTCGGACCCACAGACCCTCAGCATAGGAGCACCGCAAGGCTGCGTACTCTCCCCTCTCCTTTACTCTCTCTACACCAGCGACTGCACCTCCACAGACTCCTCTGTCAAGCTTCTCAAGTTTGCAGACGACACAACCCTGATTGGACTGATCCAGGATGGGGAGGAATCTGCCTACAGAGGGGAAGTGACACAGCTGGCGTCCTGGTGCCATCGCAACAACCTGGAGCTCAATGCTCTCAAGACAGTGGAACTAATTGTAGACTTTCGAAGAGATCCCCCTCCCCTCCCCCCACTCACCGTCAACAACACCACAGTCACATCTGTGGAGTAATTTAAGTTCCTTGGAACCATCATCTCCAAGGACCTGAAATGGGGGGCCACCATCGACTCCACAGTCAAAAAGGCCCAACAGTGGATGTACGTCCTGCGGCAGCTGAGGAAACACAATCTGCCACAGGCAATGATGGTCCAATTCTACACTGCCATCATAGAGTCTGTCCTCACCTTTTCCATCATGGTCTGGTTTGGCTCAGCCACCAAGCACGACATCCAGAGGCTGCAGAGAAGGTTGTTGGCTGCAACCTTCCCCTCCCATCGACAAACTGTACACTGCAAGGGCCAGGAAGCGAGCGGGCAAGATCATCTCTGACCCCTCTCACCCTGGCCACAACCTCTTTGAAGCCTTCCTTCTGGAAGGCAACCCCGGACTGTCAAAGCAGCCACAGCCAGACATAAAAACAGCTTTTTTCCCCACGAGTAGTACCTTTGCTCAACAACCAAAAGTCTGTAGCCTCTTTTATTTCATTCACCTGTTTAAACTATAATGTTTTATTCTTAATGTTTTAATGTTTTATGCTTTATTCTTAATTGTTTACTATATGTTCGTGTTGTTACTTGTGAGCACATTCCTTGTCTGTGGACATACTTAGCCAATAAACTTATTCAATTCAATTCTGAATCTGTTTACCAGACCAACCTTTTCAGTTGACTGGTCAACCAGATCAGAATTTACAACAGATTTCTAACTCCAGAATCAATCGCTTGAATTCCCCAACCATCACAGTAGGATTGAAACTTCTTTCCAGACAAACAGCTCAGAAATATCTATGTAGTAAAGTTAGACACATTGTGCACTGCACTCAAGTTTAGTTTCGAGATACAGTGCAAAAACAGGCCCTTCGGCCCACTGCATCCGTACTGACAGGCAATCCCCGCACACTAACACTATCCTACACACACCGGGGACAATTTTTACATTTCTACCAAGCCAATTAACCTACACGACTGGAGTGTGGGAGGAAACAGAAGATCTCGGAGAAAACCCACACGTAGCCAGGATCGAACCAGAGTCGCTGTACGCACTATAAGGCAGCAACTCTACCGCTGCGCCACCCTCTTTTCCATTAACCTCAAGCAATGAATATTGAAGGAATGGCACAACATGCTGTTACTGTTGACAGGGTGCCTTCTTGGCCATAGGTTTCTGCCGATGTGCTTGGAAATGTAAATTCTGAACTTTTATGCACCCAATATTCCTAGACTAGTCCTTTATCTGAATATCTACTATTTCCGCACTGCAATTCTTAATCTGTTCCCCCTCACTGCATCCAATTACTTCAGGTCATTTGCTCGGCCACTATTGCAGTTTATGCTGGAACACATTCCACTATTCTGCCTCATTTCAGTTCATTCCCACACCAGCTTAGTTTTAAATCACCACATCCCTTGCTGTTTGGAGAATGAACATGTTGTCTGGGGGGATTCAATTGATAAATCTAAATGGCCTTTAGATATCATGCTTAAAATCTAATCACCAAGAAATTGAAACACATCTTTAAAAATAATGGAATATACCACTCCACGTTTTAAGAATCTATGGCTACCAAGAGAAATCAGAGGAGAGAGGTTTGTGAAGGGGAAAGATTTAATAGGAATCTGAGGGGTAACTTTTTCCACACAAAAAAGTGTGTGGAACGAGCTGGCAGAGGAGGCAGTTGAGGCAGGGACTATTGCAATGCTTAAGCACCAATTAGACAGATACATGGATAGGACAGGTTTGGAGGGATATGGACCATGGGAATTGGGACTAGTGTAGATGGGACATATTGGTCAGTGTGGGCAAGTTGGGCCGAATGGCCTGTTTCCACGCTGTCCCACTTGGCGGGACTGTCGTACGTTGAAAGACTGGAACGACTGGGCTTGTATACACTGGAATTTAGAAGGATGAGAGGAGATCTTATTGAAACATAAGATTATTAAGGGGTTGGACACGTTAGAGGCAGGAAACATGTTGGGAGAGTCCAGAACCAGGGGCCACAGTATAGTCTGACTGGTTGGCACTCAAAAGCATTTCACAGTAACTCTGTACTTGTGACAATAAACTAAACAAATGAGTTTGTCTACGTTAAGTAGTGTACATAATTTATCTTTGTCCCCTTACAACAATAATTAATTCAGATGGATTTTTTTTAAACAGGAAGACCAGGCAGGGAATGCAAGCTTGTCGTTTAATTGACTTACAATCCTTAAGACAGATGCAGGACATATTAAAATGTTGTGCAGAATGAAGTGTCTAGAAATTTGCATCGTGCAGTATTTTTTTCAGCCAAACATCAAAGTTAGGATAGACGCAAACAACTGGAGTAACTCGTTGGGTCAGACAGCACCTCGGGAGAAAAGATCTATCCCTTTTCTCCAGAGATGCTGCCTGAACCGCTGAGTTACTCCAACTTTTTGCGTCTGTCTTTGGTTTCAACCTGCACCTGCAGTTCCTTCCTCCACATTAAAAACAAAGTTCTCTGGGACAAAACGTGATAATGAACATTCCTGGGTCATTGTGCATTATTCTGAAAATCTAACAAGGAACTCCCTGGTGCAAGTTTCTTTCTCCCCCCACCCCCCCCCCCCCCCCCCCCCCACCTCCTCACCCTCAACATCCAGAATTGAAAGGTTAAAGCAGCTCTGCAGTGGAGTGATCCTCAAGAAGTGGCACAGGAGAACTTTTTCACCCAGAGCGTTGTGAATTTGTGGAATTCTCGGCCACAGAGGGCAGTGGAGGGCAAATCACTGGATGGATTGAAGAGAGAGTTCAATAGAGATCTAGGGGCTAGTGGAATCAAGGGGTCTGGGGAGAAGGCAGGCATGGGTTACTGATTGTGGATGATCAGCCATGATCACAATGAATGGCGGTGCTGACTCAAAGGGTTGAATGGCCTCCTCCTGCACCTATTGTCTATGTGTCTAGGTTTCTATGTTTCTATTTTTCTATGCTAGAGCTTGTTCTGCTCAAACATAGAAAATAGGTGCAGGAGGATAATAATAATAATAATAATAATAATATTCATTTATTGTCATTGCAACGAGTACAACGAAATTAAAAAATAGCCAATCCTGACGGTGCGTAAAAACATATATGCAATAAATGCAAAAACAAATAAATAAAATTATATTAAGTACAAAAGATTTTTTAACAGTGTTGCCTAGTGCAGAAGGTAGTGTTCAGTTCTCGTATGGCCCTGGGGTAAAAACTGTTCTTAAGTCTGTTTGTTCGGGATTTGATCGACTTGAAACGTCGACCAGAGGGCAGATGAACAAACAGACGGTGGCCGGGGTGAGATGGATCTTTTATTATTTTGCCTGCTCTACTGAGGCAGCGTAGGCTGAACAGGTGCTCCAGGGAGGGCAGTGAGCAGCCGATGATCTTCTGGGCCGTCGTGATGACCCTCTGAATAGGAGGCCTATTTTCTATGTTTCTATGTAACTTAGGCCACACACCATCTTGCGGACAGTCAACATTAGAAACTACCAGCAAGGACATATTAACAGTTCTGGACTGCAAGATTGCCCAGTTCAGTTTATTGCTTATTCAGTTCAGTTTATTGTCATGTGTACCGAGGTACAGTGAAAAGCTTTTGTTGCGTGTTAACCAGTCAGCGGAAAGACAATACACGATTACAATCGAGCCACTCATAGCACACAGACACATGATAAGGGAATAACTTTTAGTGCAAGATAAAGCCAGCAAAGTCCAATCCAAGATACCAATAATGAAGGAGTCAGAGTTATACACCATGGAAACAGGCCCTCTGACCAACTTGCCCACACCAATCAACATGCCCCATCGATAATAGTCCCACCTGCCTGCTTTTGGCCCATAATCCCTCTAAACCTACCCTATCCATGCACCTGTCTAAATGTTCCCTAAACATTACAATAGCACCTGCCTCCACTTACTCCTCCAATAGCTATTTCCATTCACCCACCACACTTTGCGTGAAACATTTACACCTCAGGTTCCTATTAAATCTTTCCCACCCACCTCATCACCTTAAACCCATGTCCTCGGTTCCCATACTCTGGACAAGAGAGTCTGTGCATCTACCCAAACTACTCCACTCCATCCCTGATTTTGTACACCACTATAAGATCACCCCTCATCTTCCTACACTCCAAAAGGAATACAGTCCTATCCTGCGCAACCTCTCCATATAACTCAGGGTGGCACGGCGGCGCAGCGCAGCGGTAGAGTTACTGCCTTACAGCGAATGCAGCGCTGGAGACTCAGGTTCGATCCTGGCTACGGGTGCTGTACTGTACGGAGTTTGTACGTTCTCCCCATGACCTGCGTGGGTTTTCTCTGAGATCTTCAGTTTCCTCCCACACTCCAAAAATGTAAAAATTGTCCCTAGTTGGTGTAGGATAGTGTTAGTGTGCGGGGATCGCTGGGCGGCGCAGGCCCAGTGGGCCGAAGGGCCTGTTTCTGCGCTGTATCTCTAAATCTAAAAATCAGGCCCCCCAAGTCTTGCCAACATCCTCATAAATCTTCTCTGCACCCTTTCTCAGCTTGACAACATCTTTCCTATAAAATGATGCCCAGAACAGAACACAATACTCTAAGTGTGGCCTTACCCACATCTTGTAATAACTGCAGCATGACCTCCCGACTTCTATACTGGTGAATGTTACCTCCTCCAGCAGCTTGTTGCATATACCCACCATCCTTTGTGTACAAATGTTACCTCACAGGTTTCCATTAAATCTTCCCCCCCTCCCCCTCACCTCAAATCTTAATCAAAGCCGGGCTTTGATTTTGTCTGGATTACGTGATCAAGATCCAGCGAGCGGAAAGATGGAAATAAGATGCCAGCAAGTTCACTGCATCAATTGTGGCATCAGACAGGGAACCAGATCAGAAATGAACACAATGACACACAAACAGCAGGGTGAGCTCACCTCCAACGACATACAAGATCATCTAGAATCATCCCAGCAGTCTCTCCCCCCCTCTGGACAGGGTTTATAAGGAAAAGGATCAGACGGATTGGTCCAATTACCATTAATCTGATCCACCTGTGGCTCATTTACCTGTGGCCAGGTTCGGGCTGGACCTTAAAGGGGATGTGGGGGGTCACACGATAAACTGAGGATCTTACCAAAATTCTATTCAGATGATGAAGAAAGAAATTCGTAACGTCAGAATTAAGGGACAAAAGTTTAGGGGTAACTTCTTTACTCAGAGGGTGGTGGCTGTGTGGAATGAGCTTCCGGTGGAAGTGGTGGAGGCAGGCTCGATTTTATTATTTAAGAGTAAATTGGATAGGTATATGGATGGGAGGGGATTGGAGGGTTATGGTCTGAGAGCAGGTAGATGAGACCAGGTCAGAGAAAGTGGTCGGCGTGGACTGGTAGGGCCGAACGGGCCTGTTTCCGTGCTGTAATTGTTATATGGTTATATGGTTATATGGTTAAGAACTGCAGATGGTGGTTTAAATCAAAGCTAGACTCAAAAGGCTGGAGTAACTCAACGGGACAGTCAGCATCTCTGGAGAGAAGGAATGGTTGACGTTTCGGGTCGAGACCCTTCTTCAGACTTTTGCGGAATCTGAAGACGGGTCTCGACCCAAAACGTCACCCATTCCTTCTCTCCAGAGATGTGAATCTGTGGAATTCTCTGCCTCAGGAGGCAGTGGAGGCCAATTCTCTGAATGCATTCAAGAGAGAGCTAGATAGAGCTCTTAAGGATAGCGGAGTCAGGGGGTATGGGGAGAAGGCAGGAACGGGGTACTGATTCAGAATGATCAGCCATGATCACATTGAATGGCGGTGCTGGCTCGAAGGGCCGAATGGCCTCCTCCTGCACCTGTTGTCTATTGTCTATTGTCTATTGTCTATTGTCCAGAGATGCTGCCTGTCCCGCTGAGTTACTGCAGCATTTTGTGTCAAATTTTGTGTCAAATTTATGTTACAGGTAGCTTTTATTCGACTTAAGTCAGACAGCATCACTGGTCCCAAGTGGTTATTTGTCAACTATGATATAGAACCGGTAGATTGGGGACATCCTGTTAACAGATAATGGAATGGAATTAATATGTGCATGAAGGAACTGCAGATGCTGATTTATGCCGAAGATAGACACAAAATGCTGGAGTAACTCAGCGGGCCAGGCAGCATCGTTGGAGAAAAGAAAAAGGTGAAGTTTCGGGTCGAGAGCCTTCTTCGGACAGATGCTTAGACCTATTCATTTGTTCCATGTGCCGTCCATATCTCTCGTTTCCCTTTCCCTTAACTCTCAGTCTGAACAAGGGTCTCCAAAATGGCACCTATTCCTTTTCTCCAGAGATGTCGCATGGCCCGTTGAGTTACTCCAGCATTTTGTGTCTGCACAAAATGGTGCAAAACCAACATCTGTAGGATTGTAGTGACTTTGTGGGTCTGTAGCAGATGTTCAACGATGGTGGTCTTTGCCTTAGTGAGGCCTTCCGCATTCAGCTGCAGCAGGGTGATGCCACCCGGTTCGACATCCGTAGGTGCCCGCCCTAAGAAGGGCGCATGCTCCGGGTTGGCGCCAAGTTGCAGCGACTGAGGTTGCATTTGGGCTGCAAGCTGTTCCGCTGCCTCTGTTTGTTGTCGTTCGCCTGACTGTGGTCAGTTGACAGGGCTCACCACGAGGAGGTCGACAACATGAGCCCCTGTCATCTCGTCGCCCTTTCTCCCGTCACGCAGCGACCCTCTGTGGCTCCGGTTACAACATACTAGGAGCATGGAGAACCAGCTGGGAACAGACATCGCCACCTCCTCAATTCACTGTCGCACCGAACACCACAGCCCCACCCGGCTCAGACGTGCCCCGCAAAGAGTGGGTCGCCCTGAACCGACTCCGCACAGGGGTCGGCCGGTTCAACGCCAACGTGCATCGTTGGGGGTTGCGTCCATCAGCAGCCTGCGTGTGTGGAGCAGACCAGCAAACAGCGCAGCACGGCATTTTCGACTACACTGTCCTCCGTCCCCCTGGTGGAGAGGTAGACCTTACGGCCCTCGACAACAGCACATTGCACATTGCACCGTTACATAACTTCTGCTGCCTCAAACGCAAGAAGAATAAGATCATGGCTGATCATCCAACATTTCCTTCAGTTCTGACAAAAGGCGTTCGATCTGAAGCTTACCGCACGAGATGCAACACCTGTCCCTTTACCTCCCCCCTCAACTCCATCCAAGGACCCAAACAGTCTTTCCAGGTGAGACAGAGGTTCACCTGCACCTCCTCCAACCTCATCTATTGCATCCGCTGCTCCAGATGTCAACTTATTTACATCGGCGAAACCAAGCGCAGGCTCGGCGATCGCTTCGCTCAACACCTGCGCTCGGTCCACATTGACCAATCTAATCTCCCGGTGGCCGAGCACTTCAACTCCCCCTCCCATTCCCAGTCTGACCTTTCTGTCATGGGCATCCTCCAGTGCCATAGTGAGGCCCACCGGAAATTGGAGGAACAACACCTCATATTTCGCCTGGGCAGCTTGCAGCCCAGTGGTATGAACATTGACTTCTCCAACTTTAGATAGTTCCTCTCTCCCTCTCTTCCCCTCCTCCTTCCCAGATCTCCCTCTATCTTCCTGTCTCCACCTATATCCTTCCTTTGTCCCGCCCCCCTGACATCAGTCTGAAGAAGGGTCTCGACCCAAAACGTCACACATTCCTTCTCTCCCGAGATGCTGCCTGACCTGCTGAGTTACTCCAGCATTTTGTGAATAAATACCTTCAATTTGTACCAGCATCTGCAGTTATTTTCTTATACGATCTGAAGCTTCAAGTCTGTTACCCTCCGCACGGATGCGCTTTTTCTGTTCTTATTTCAGATTTCCAACATAAGCATCAGGAGAAAACCCACGCGGGTCACAGGGGAGAACGTACAAACTCCATTACACACAGCACCCGGAGTCAGGATCGAACCCGGGTCTCTGGCTGGAACGGAACAACTACCGCTGTGCCGCCCCCTAAAGTCCCTTTCTGAAGGTAAAATTTAACAACACAGACTGGGCTAAACCCTGCTTATTCCTACCTTATATTTCGGCACATTTTCTCCATCATGAACCAATAGGGCGGCACGTTGGCGCAGCGGTAGAGTTGCTGCCTTACAGCGAATGCAGCGCCGGAGACTCAGGATCGATCCTGACTACGGGCGCCGTCTGTATGGAGTTTGTACGTTCTCCCCGTGACCTGCGTGGGTTTTCTCCGAGATCTTCGGCTTCCTCCCACACTCCAAAGACGTACAGGTATGTAGGTTAATTGGCTGGGCAAATGTAAAAATTGTTCCTAGTGGGTGTAGGATAGTGTTAATGCGCGGGGATCGCTGGGCGGCGCGGACCCGGTGGGCCGAAGGGCCTGTTTCTGTGCTGTATCTCTAAATCTAAAAAAAATCTAAAATATGAAACGTAAACGTCATATTTTTCACTGCCGTTAATCTCCCCACTAAATGCAAACCATGAATACTCTATTGAAAGCAAACAGACAACGGCAGAAGCCATGTTATTAGTTCTTGGCTTATTTAAAGTGCTTCTCTTCAGCATTGTAGCTCAGTGCTTCTCAATAACGTCTTGTCTGCTGACATGGATTTTGCTGGTGCCAGTTCATTTTTTGCATTGCAAATGTTGAGATGAAATAACTGTGCATGCAGACATTTCAATTCTTCAAATGCCCACATGCGTTATATATATTTTTTGAAATTCAATAAGCTCCAGTGTAACCCCGAGGACACGAGCCTTTATCAAGCCACTCTAAAGCACTGGCTCTATTTTTTACCAGTTCACAAACCACTGTGCCACACAACAACAATAATTTACATTTCTATAGTATCTCCTGCAAAAGAATTATATAACGATGGAATCATTGTGGCACAGGAGGCAGTCAACTGACCCAACCTCACCCTGAATCCATTCAGTCCTATTCTCCTGTTCTCTTTGTGTGGAAATGCAATGAACATATCTCCATTTTCCCCCTCAGTGATGCTGTTCCCCATCAGCACCGCCATGATCACAATGCATGGTGGTGCTGGCTCGAAGAGCCGAATGGCCTCCTCCTGCCCCTATTTTCTATGTTTCTATGTTTCGTCAACTTTTGAGACAGTTTATTCGTTTTTTAGTTCAAGAATCGATCTATCTCCACCTTAAAAAATATATATCCACTGAGTTGGCCTCCGCAGTCCTCTGTGGCAATGAGTTTCACAGATTATCTACCTTCTGACCAAAGAAGTTCCTCCTCATCTCCTTCCCAACAGAGCGCCCTTTAATACTGAGGCCACCACGACCTGTGGTCATAGACTCTCCCACCAGTGGAAACGTCCTCTCCACATCCACTCTATCTATGCCAATCATTATTCTGCACGTTTCAATGAGGTCGCCCCTCAGCAACTCCAGCGAGTACAGGCCCAATGCTGTCAAGCGCTCATCGTGTGCTAACCCACTCATTCCTGGAATCAGCTTTAATGTGATGCTGTTAAGCTGGAAAGAGTGTCGAGAAGATTTACGAGAATGTCGCTCGGAACTGAGGGGCTGAGCTACAGGGAGAGGTTAGGATGGCTTCGACCTTATTTCTTGGGGCGCAGGAGGTGTATGAAATCATGAGGGGAATAGATAGGGTGAATGCACAAGAGTCTTTTACCCAGAGTATGGGGGATCAAGAACCAAAGACATAGGTTTAATGTGAGAGGGGAAAGACTTAATAGGAACCTGAGGGGCACATTTTTCACTCAGTTTGGTGGATTTCTGGAATGAGCTGCCAGAGGAGGTGGTTGAGGAAGGTACGATCACAACGTTGAAAAGACACTTGGACAGGAACATAGATATGAAAGGTTTAGAGGAATATGGGCCAAATGCAGGCAAATGGGACTAACTCGAATAGGGCACCTGCTCAACACGGATGACAATAGACAATAGGTGCAGGAGTAGGCCATTCGGCCCTTCGAGCCAGCACCGCCATTCAATGTGATCATGGCTGAGTTGGCCTAAAAGGTTTATTTCCATGCTGCGTGACTCTGAGACTAGTTTAAAGAGAACAGCAAATGCTGAAAATCTTCAGTAAAACTGAAAATCCTCTCAACATTCAGCAGCATCTATGGATAAAGAAAGAGTTGATGTATCCGGTCAAGAGCCCTTTGTCGCAACTATAGTCATACAGCGTGAAAACAGGCCCTTCGTCCCAGCTGGCCCCTGCCGACCAACATGCCCCATCTGCACTAGTCCCACCTGCCTGCTTATGGCCCATAACCCTCTCGACCTACCTTATCCATGTCGCTGCCTAAATGTTTCTTAAATGCTGCAATAGTATGTGCCTCAACTACCTCCTCCGGCAGCTCGCTCCATTCACCATTTATGTAAAATAATTACTCCTCAGGTTCCCATTTAACCTTTCCCCTGTCACCTTAAACCTATGCCCACTGGTTTTCGATTCCCCCTCTCTGAGCAATTGACACTGTTCACCCGATCTATTCATAGAAACATAGAAAATAGGTGTAGGAGTAGGCCATTCGGCCCTTCGAGCCTGCACCGCCATTCAATATGATCATGGCTGATCATCCAGCTCAGTAACCTGTACCTGCCTTCTCAGTCTGAAGAAGGGTCTCGACCCAAAACGTCACCCATTCCTTCTCTCCTGAGATGCTGCCTGACCTGACAAGTATGTGAGAAATGCCTGGAAAACCTGACAGCTTCTATGTTATATTTCCCGCAGAGTCCCTCTGGTCAAGTGTGATGGTCTTATCCCTGCTTTGGATAAAAATGTGCTTTGTGACAAGGTACAAGGTAACTTCAACCAGACACCGGGGTGGGACAGTCAACAGATCAAATCTTGAGGTTTCCCAAAAATAGACACAAAGTGCTGGAGTAACTCTGTGGGTCAGGCAGCCTCTCTGGAGAAAATAGACAGGGTCGAGGCTCTTCTGCAGACTGATTCCCAGTCCGTCTGAGCCACTGACAGATCATGTATGCTTAGAAAATGAGACTAGTTTAGTTTACTTTAGTTCACAGATATAGTGCAAAAACAGGCCCTTCGGCCTACCGAGTCCACGCCGACCAGAGATCACCCCATACACTAGCACTATCCACCACACAAGGGACAATCTACAATCGTGACCGAAACCAATTAGCCTACAAACCTGTACATCTTTGGAGTCGAGCCAATTTAATTTTGTATAGCACATTTAAAAACAACCCACGTTGACCAAAGTGCTGTACATCAGTTCAGGTACTAAGAAACGAACATACAATGGCACACAAACATAACAGCACATACATAAACAGTTCCCAGCGCCCCCTCAGAGGGCCTCAAATGCTAGGGAGTAGAAATAGGTTTTGAGCCTGGACTTAAAGGATTCGATGGAGGGGGCAGTTCTGATGGGGAGAGGGATGCTGTTCCACAGTCTAGGAGCTGCAACCGCAAAAGCGCGGTCACCCCTGAGCTTAAGCCTAGACCGCGGGATAGTGAGTAGCCCCAAGTCGGCCGACCTGAGGGACCTGGAGATAGAGTGGTGGGTTAGAAGATTTTTGATATGGGGAGGGGGGCAAACCCATTTAGGGCTTTGAATGTGAATAGGAGGAGCTTGAAGTTGATTCTGTACTGTACTGGGAGCCAGTGGAGAGAGGCCAGAATCGGGGTAATGTGGTCCCTTTTACGGGTACCCATCTGGAGTCTCGCTGCAGGCGGGACGGGGATGATTGGCTGATCCCAGTGTATAGGGAGTTGCAGTAGTCTAGTCGGGAGGAAATGAATGCGTGAATGATTTTTTCAATGTGATCAAATTGGAGGAATGGTTTGATTTTAGCTATAGTACGAAGCTGGAAGAAGCTGGCTTTTACCACAGCGTTGACTTGCTTGTCAAACTTTAATGCAGAGTCAAATATCACGCCAAGGTTTTTGACATGCGGTTTGACTAGGGAGGATAGGCTTCCAAGGCTGCCTGTTATCGTTTTGATGGAGTCGGGGGGGGGGTGGGGGGGGGGGTGGGGGGGGGGCAGGGGTGAATAGGATGACCTCAGACTTGCTCTCGTTTAGTTGAAGGAAGTTCTGTGCCATCCAACATTTTATGTCCTCAAGGCAGTGCATGAGGCTGATTAAATTTGACCGGTTGTTGGGTTTCAGGGGGAGATAAAGCTGTGTGTCATCCGTATAGCAGTGGAATGAAATGCCATGCCTTTGAATGATTTGGCCGAGGGGGAGCATGTATAGAGAGAAGAGAATGGGGCCTAGGGTGGAGCCTTGTGGAACCCCGCAGGAGAGGCTAGCTGTGGAAGAGGAATAATTGCCTATGTTGATGGAGAAACTCCTATTTTTTGAGGTAGGAAACGAACCAGCTCAGGGCAGTGCCATCAACGCCAACCCCGTACCGGAGACGGTCAATAAGGATGGTGTGGTCCACTGTATCGAACGCTGCGCTGAGGTCGAGAAGGAGCAAGGAGCAACCGGAGCATCCCTGGGGAAAACACACGTGGTCACAGCGAGAACGTGCAAACTCTGCACAGACAGCACCTGTAGTCGGGTTCAAACCACGGACTCTGGCGCTGTAAGGCAGCAACTCTACCGCTGCGCCACCGTACCGGATCAATGTTTGATTGCATCCTCATGCAAAGATGTGTCCTTCCCGGCTGGAAAGGTTGTAATCCCAAAGCAACGATAATTGGGTAGCTAATATGCCTGCACAATTATGGTCTTTTTTGTTGTTGTTGTTGTTCGGAAGCTGAGTCCCTCGACGGCTGAACTATTCTCCTTGTCAGAGCTCACCGTGTAGAATATGCAAAATGTTTAGAAAACGGGCCGCATTTTTGATTGTAGATTAATTCAGAGAGACAGCATCCATTTGCCTTTGCTAGGGGCTTCTCCTCCCCCCCAGAGGGTAATTATCAAAGCGGAGGTGAAAACATTTTTCAAAAAGAGCAGCCTCATTCTCTCACCCTTAAGGATAAGGGGGAAGTCTTTTAGGACCGAGATGAGAAAACATTACCATGCTATTTATCTCAATTTATTGAGCAATTATTTTGCTCGACGCAATGGTACTGTGTCAATAATCCAGGAACTGAGAGAGTGGGGGCCTATAAAATGTACAAAACTCACCCCAAAAAAGTTAATTAGAAAACGTAAAGGTCAATGTTCGATTGCTTCTTCATGCAAACACACCTGAACATGCCCGTAAAAGGCTTTCAAAGACCTGATTTTCTTGCATTCTGAAGTTCTCAGCCATCATTCGACAGTAGCTTCACTGCCCTCTGCAGTTAACCAATAAACTCTTGAGAATCAATATGTTCATAAGTTTAGTTTATTTTAGTTTTGAGATGCAGTGGGTCTCAGCCCACCGAGACCACGCCGGCCAGCAATTCCCCGCTCACTCATACTATACTACACAGACTAGGGTCAACTTACAATTTTACTGAAGCCAAGGTTTGTAGGTTAATTGGCTGGGTAAATGTAAAAATTGTCCCTAGTGGGTGTAGGATAGTGTTAATGTACGGGGATCGCTGGGCGGCGCGGACTTGGTGGGCCGAAAAGGCCTGTTTCCGCGCTGTATATATATGATATGATATGATATGATATGATATGATATGATAATTAACCTGTGAGTTTTTGGAAACATAGAAAATAGGTGCAGGAGGAGGCCATTTGGCCCTTCGAGCCAGCAAGGTGTGGGAGTAAAGCGGAGATCCCAGAGAAAACCCAGGCAGGTCACGGGGAGAACGTACAAACTCCGTACAGACAGCACCCGTAGTCAGGATCGAACTCGAGTCACTGCAGCTGTAAGGAAGCAACTCTACCAGAGATGCTGCCTGGCCACTGAGTTACTCCAGCATTTTTGTGTCTCTCTTTGGTATAACCCAGTATCTGCAGCTCCTTTTTATTACATACTAGATAAAGTGGACCCGTTGGGCCCAAACCTCTCCTGCATTGGTGCAGCCCCCTTTCCTCCCCCACTCCCCTCTCTCCTTAATCCCCTCTCCCTTCTCCCCCACTACCCCCATCCCTCCTCCCTCCCTCCTCTCCTCCCCCTCCTCTCCCCTCCTTTTAAACCTTAAAATGTGAATAACATAAAATATAACACCGATTTCAATAAAACTACTTGTATTATCACTAAAGTGACAATGGTGAGTAAGGTGGTCCTAGAATAATGGGTAGGCCATTTAGAACGGAGATGAGGAAAAACTTTTTCTCACAGAGAGTTGCGAACTTGCGGAATTCTCTGTCTCAGAAGGCAGTGGAGGCCAATTCACTAGATGCATTCAAAAGAGAGTTAGATCGAGCACTTAGGGCTAGCGGAATCAAGGGGTATGAGGAGAAGGCAGGAATGGGATACTGATTGTGGATTTTCAGCCATGATCACATTAAATGGTGGTGCTGGCTCAAAGGGCAGAATGGCCTCCTCCTGCACCTATTGTCTATGTATCTATGTATCTATGATAATCACCCTGTTTCTTTTATCATTGCAGCCCAATGATGGCAAAACTGGTGTGGGGCGAATGGAGCAATACAACACACAGTTCCAGGGAACTGGGTTCAATCCTGACCTTGGGCTGTTTCCGTTTCGAGTTTACTTGTGACTGCATGGGTTTCTTCTGCATGTCCTAGAGTTATACAGCACGGCAACAGGCCTTTCATTCCATCTCATCCATGCTGCAATGATCGGGTTTCCTTCCCCATCCCAAAGACTAAATGGGTTATTAGGTTAATTGTCCGAACTAACTTTCCCATAGAGTGTGTGCCAGAAGCATCTGGGGTTGGGAGGGAGGGAGGGAGGGAGGGAGGGAGGGAGGGAGGGAGGGAGGGAGGGAGGGAGGGAGGGAGGGAGGGAGGGAGGGAGGGAGGGAGGGAGGGAGGGAGGGAGGGAGGGAGGGAGGGAGGGAGGGAGGGAGGGAGGGAGGGAGGGAGGGAGGGAGGGAGGGAGGGAGGGAGGGAGGGAGGGAGGGAGGGAGGGAGGGAGGGAGGGAGGGAGGGAGGGAGGGAGGGAGGGAGGGAGGGAGGGAGGGAGGGTTCAGTTAAATATAGTTCTGGGGAGATTAATATGGGATTATTAGGTATTGATATGTCATGTGTACTGAAAACCCCAGTTTGCATGCCAATCAAACCTTGATAAAAACCAAGATAGACACAAAAAGCTGGAGTAACTCAGCGGGACAGGCAACATCGCTGGAGAAAAGGAATAGGTGACGTTTCATGACGAAACGTCACCCATTCCTTCTCTCCTGAGATGCTGCCTGACCTGCTGAGTTACTCCAGCATTTTGTGAATAAATACCTTCGATTTGTACCAGCATCTGCAGTTATTTTCTTACACTTTCATGACGAGACCCTTCTTCAGATTTAGAGTGATACAGATGTAGAGAGATACAGACGGTGGTGTAGAGAGATACAGACGGTGATGTAGAGAGATACAGACGGTGGTGTAGAGAGATACAGACGGTGGTGTAGAGAGATACAGACGGTGATGTAGAGAGATACAGACGGTGGTGTAGAGAGATACAGACGGTGGTGTTGAGAGATACAGACGGTGATGTAGAGAGATATAGACAGTGGTGTAGAGAGATACAGACGGTGATGTAGAGAGATACAGACGGTGGTGTAGAGAGATATAGACGGTGATGTAGAGAGATATAGACAGTGATGTAGAGAGATACAGACGGTGGTGTAGAGAGATACAGACGGTGGTGTAGAGAGATATAGACGGTGATGTAGAGAGATACAGACGGTGGTGTAGAGAGATATAGACGGTGATGTAGAGAGATACAGACGGTGGTGTAGAGAGATACAGACGGTGGTGTAGAGAGATACAGACGGTGGTGTAGAGAGATATAGACGGTGGTGTAGAGAGATACAGACCAAATGAATGAAAGATACGTAACAAAGTGACGATGAACAAGGGCTGTTTCCTTTATCCTCACCTAGGCCGCAGCTAACAATGGCCGGCTTCCCTTACCATCGCACGTTTTTGCATATCTTCCATTCATTTATTGGTGTTGAGCTCATTCAGATACATGGTGCATTGCACGCAGTTCTCATGCCGTTAAATCATGACCGTGGTCAGATTCGGAACAGAATTGCAGAGATTTGTGGACGCAGCCCGGACCATCACACAAACCAACCTCCCACCCATTGAGGTAAAAGTACCGAAGAAGGGTCTCGACCCGAAACGTCACCCATTCCTTCTCTCCAGACATGCTGCCCGTCCCGCTGAGTTACTCCAACATTTTGAGTCGGCCTCCCTGTCATTGACACCATTTATACTCACGCTGCCTCGGCAAAGCCAGCAGCGTAATCAAGGACCAGTCGCACCCTGGCCACTCCCTCTTCTCCCCTCTCCCCATCGGGCAAAAGGCATAGAAGTGTGAAAACGCACACCTCCAGATTCAGGGGCGGTTTCTTCCCAGCTGTTATCAGGCAACTGAACCATCCTACAAATAGAGAGCAGTCCTGAACTACTATCTACCTCATTGATGATCCTTGGACTATCCTTGATCGGAACCTGCTAGATTTACCTTGCACTAAACGTTATTCCCTCTCATCATGTATCTATACACTGTAGATGGCTCGATTGTCATCATGCATTGTCTTTCCGTGACTGGATAGCACGGTGACGCAGCGGTAGAGTTGCTGCCTTATGGCCCCTGAGACCCGGGTTCGATCCCGACTTCGGGTGCCTGTCTGTGCGGAGTTTTGTACGTTCTCCCCGTGGATTTTCTCTGAGATCTCCGGTTTCCTCCCACACTCCAAAGACGTACAGGTTTGTAGGTGAATTGGCTTCGGTATAAACGTAAATTTTCCCTAGTGTGCGTAGGGTAGTGTTAGAGTTTCCCAATCTCGTTGTACCCCTGTACAATGACAATAAAGAAATATTGTATTGTAGTGCGGGGATCGCTGGTCGGCATGGACTCGGTGGGCCGAAGGGCCTGTTTCTGCGCTGTATCTCTAAAGTAAACTAAAGCAACAAAACCATTTCCCTGTACCTCGTGACAATAAACTAAAATGAACTGAACATAGAATTTGTTCTGGTGCTTCTAGCCTAGAAACATGGTGATCAATTTGCTGAAACTCAGTCGAAGGCAGAGGTTAGCAAGCCAGACCTAACATTTTGCTATCATCTTGGCTAGTGATGGCAGGCATGCGGCAGCGGGATCAAGAATAGATTGGAGCAAACAAATGCAAGCAGACAAACAAAGGATTGTGAGGTGATGTGGCTTGATCAGGCTGTCAGAATGATGGATATGTAAATCCCCAGCTAAATAGTCAGCTGTCGACGAGAAACAAGATGTCTCACGAAGACTGATTAGTGAATGGGATGGAAGGACGTGCACTGAAGTCTGGCATGAAACAAGCTGACAGATGAGGAGCGTAGAATAACAAAGACCCTTTGTACCTGTCAGCGTCGTGTGCCCTCTTTGACTTCTTGTGCTTCCTCATGAAATAACTATTTATCTAACAGAGTGATTCCGGTGGTTATTTTCTGAATCTGAAATTGAACAGAATGAAAACCGTGGAAGGCACGGTGGCGCAGCGGTAGAGTTGCTGCCTTAAGCCGCCTGAGACCCGGGTTCGATCCCGACAGCGGGGGCTTGTCTGTACCGAGTTTGTACATTCACCCCGTGACCTCCGTGGGTTTTCTCCGAGATCTACGATTTCCTCACATACTTCAAAGACGTGCAGGTTTGTAGGTTAATTGGCTTGGTGTAAATGTAAGTTATCCCCAGTGTATGTAGGATAGTGTTAGTGTGCGTGGATCGCTGGTCAATAGACAATAGACAATAGGTGCAGGAGGAGGCCATTCGGCCCTTCGAGCCAGCACCGCCATTCAATGTGATCATGGCTGATCATTCTCAATCAGTACCCCGTTCCTGCCTTCTCCCCATACCCCATGGTCGGTGCGGGCTCGGTGGGCCCAAGGGCCTGTTTCCACGTTGTATCTCTAAACCAAAACACGATAATAAACAAGGTAAGTTTAGGCTTTTAGGGTTGAGCTGAGAGGAAATGAAATGGCCTTGGATCTTTGGACTTCTCCACCTCAGGTTTACCAATGATGATTCATCAAGAGAATATTTAAGCATTGATTGGGATGGGCGTCAGGGTTTATAGGGAGAAGGCAGGAGAATGGGGTTGAGAGGGGAGAGATAGATCAGCCATGATTACATGGCGGAGTAGACGATGGGCCGAATGGCCCAATTCTGCTCCATGAAGGCGACTCCGGACTGTCAAAGCAGCCACAGCCAGACATAAAAACAGCTTTTTTTCCACGAGTAGTAGTTCCACTCAATAACCAAAGTCTGTAGTTTCTTTTTTGCTCGGGTTTATTTTCACCCACATGTTTAGACCGTAATGTTCTATCCTTATTGCTTTGATGTGTTTATGCTTTATTCTTAATTGTTAACTGTATGTTTGTGTTGTCATTTGTGAGCGGAGCGCCAAGGCACATTCCTTGTATATGCACATTCTTGGCTAATAAACTTATTCATGAATTCATGAATTAATTAATTCATTCATTCATTCATGAACTAAATGGATGAGAGGGGATCTTATCGAAACGTATAAGATTATTAAGGGATTCGACATGTTAGAAGCAGGAAACATGTTCCCAATATTAGGGGAGTCCAGAACCAGGGGCCACCGTTTAAGAATAAGTGAGAACAGAGATGAGGAAAAACTTTTTCAGTCAGAGAATTGTAAATCTGTGGAATTCTCTGCCTCAGAAGGCAGTGGAGGCCAATTCTCTGAATGCATTCAAGAGAGAGCTAGATAGAGCTCTTAAGGATAGTGGAGTCAGGGGGTATGGGGAGAAGGCAGGAACGGGGTACTGATTGAGAACGATCAGCCATGATCACATTGAATGGTGGTGCTGGCTCGAAGGGCCGAATGGCCTACTCCTGCACCTATTGTCTATTGTCTATTGTATAAAAGTCATCTTGTCTCCTCCTTAAGGGCATAGCTTGCCGACTACTGCAAAGCTGCAAATGGGACTGAATTTAGCAGTCATATGAGAATGGCATCACCTTCGGATGGACCGCATCAGAGGTCAGGAGAGAACCTGGCTCTATGGAGCTGTGGGATGGTAACTCCATCATCTACAAACTCATTTGTCGGCGCCCTTTACGTGGCAACTCTTGCTTACTTGAACGGTACGCAAACAGAAAAATCTCGCTGTTCCAGGTGCATGTGACAATAAAGTATCAATCATTCAACCGATCAGTCAATTATCCTCGAACGATGGAAGAGAAAACAGGACAGTACAAGGTCTGTCGACGTACAACTGATTTTGTTCCCTCCCAATAATATTGCCATACACCGTCTGATAATGTAAATCTTTTTAGTTAAAAAAAAGTTTCTCTCGTTAAATTAACTCCGCCATAAGGCACAAACAAGTGCTTGCTGTAAAGGTACTTATCGATCAGGTGAGAGAAAGCTGAAAAAAATGCTTAGAGGGAGACAAAGTGAAGTAATCCTTGCATTCCCTCCCTTGTGCGGCACGGTGGCGCAGCGGTAAAGTTGCTGCCTTACAGCGCCAGAGACCTGGGTTCCACCCCGACTACGAGTGCTTGTCTGTACGGAGTTTGTACGTTCTCCCCGTGACCTGCGTGGATTTTCCTCCCACACTCCAAAAACGTACAGGTTTGTTGGTTAATTGGCTTGGTGTAAATGTAAAATTGCCCAAAGTGTGCGTAGGGTAATGTTAATGGGGATTGATGGTTTGGTGCGGATTCGGTGGGCTGAAGGGCCTGTTTATGTGCTGTATCTCTGAACTAAATTAAACTAAACTAAACTTTCTGTCCCTCACCCGCACTAGTACTCTTGCTAAGTTCACCATTGGTATTCCTTTGTTTGTCACCACATCCCCAACCAACAATTGACCATTGTGGGCTCCACCTTCCCCGAGCCATCTCGGCAGGCTCTGCTCAGTTCTGTACCTTCCCATACCTCCAGTTTCCCCTTCCCTGACACTCAATCTAAAGAAGGGGCTCGACTCGAAACGTCACCTATTCCTTTTGTCCAGAGATACCCCTCGACCTGCCAAGTTACTCCAGTATTTTGTGTTTATCTTCTGAGAGTGGAGAGAGATATGTTTTGGACATGAAACAAGGTCTGTGCTTCATACTGAAATTGTTTTGCTTTGCATTTGTACTGAGGAGTGGAGTTTGTAGGTCGTAAGGTCCTACGTGAGAGGAGTTGAATGAGGCCATTCAGCCCATCAAGTCTACTCCGCCATTCAATCGTGGCTGATCTATCTCTCCCTCCTAACCCCATTCTCCTGCTTTCTCCCCATTGTCTCCGACACCTGTACTAATCAACAATCTATCTCTCTCTGCCTGAGAAGTATCCACTGATTTGGCCTCCACAGCCTTCTGTGGCAAAGAATTCCACAGATTCACCACCCTCTAATGAAAAAAAATCCTCCTCATCTCCTTCCTAAAAGAACGTCCTTTAATTCTGAGGCTATGACCTCTAGTCCCAGACTCTCCCACTTGGTGAGAAGGCAGTGGAATGGGGTTGAATGGGGTTCGGAGGGAGAGATAGATCAGCCACGATTGAATGGCGGCAGGGCCGTCTTTACAGCATTATGGGCCCCGGGCAAAGCAGTGTACTGGGGCCCCTACGACAACTACTCACAGGAATAAAAATGTAAATGGTCGATAAAATTAAACATTTAAGCTCGTGGGGCCCCGGGCAGGTGCCCATCAGGCCCATGCGTTAAGACGGCCCTGAATGGCGGAGTAGACTTGATGGGCCGAATGGCCTAATTGTGCTACTATCTGTTATGACCTAATGACCTTCTAAAATGATAGTAAGCATTGAAGATCGCCCAGCTATATTTTACAGCTGCAAGTCAAAAAAAAACTTACATTCTGTAAAACAACTTGACTTATAACTTCACTGATAGACAATAGACAATAGACAATAGGTGCAGGAGTAGGCCATTCGTCCCTTTGAGCCAGCACCGCCATTCAATGTGATCATGGCTGATCATTCTCCCCGTTCCTGCCTTCTCCCCATACCCCCTGACTGGTTGGTTCAGAAAGATTTATCAAAATTCTGGCACGTCACGAATTATGCCACGTAAATAAGTGGCACGGCTGGTAGAGGTGCTGCTTTCTCACAGCATGAGGGACCAGGTTTGATCCTGAATTCAGTTACTGTTTGTGTGATATTTTTCCCCTTTCCCTCCATTTTCTCCGGGTGCTCCGGTTTCTTCTCACAAAAAAAACATGCAGGTTTGTAGGTTAATTTACCTCTGTAAATTGCCACTACTGTGTAAGGAGAGGATGCGAATATGGGATAACGTAGAACCAGTGTGAAGGGGCGATCGATGGTCGGTGTGGACTCAGTGGGCCCAAAGGCTTGTTTCCATGCTGTACCTTTCAATCAATCTAGCAATCCTGTGAAAGACAAGCCCAGATTTCAGTATTTGAGGTGATGCGAGCTCAACTTGAATCTCCACTGACAATAAATGACAAGAGACAATCAATACAGAAGGCACAAGACACTTCAGCTGCTGGACGTTTGAGTGAAACACGAAGTGCTGGAGGAACTCAAAGTGGTCAGGCTGCATCTGGCGAGGGAATGTTTCAGTTCGGGACCCATCTTCAAACGCAAATCGAAGCATGTAATGTTTTTAAAAAAATTTATAACATCATACAGCCTTGAATATCGAATATCTATACAAGCCCCCCCCACAACAGTCTCACAGCTCATACCAGTCTATTCCAAAGCCAAGCAGAAAAAGAAAAGAGAACCCCTGGAGGACATAGGTTTAAGGTGAAGAGGGAAAGAGTCAATAGGAAATCTAAGAGGTAGAAACATAGAAACATAGAAAATAGGTGCAGGAGTAGGCCATTCGGCCCTTTGAGCCTGCACCGCCATTCAATATGATCATGGCTGATCATCCAGCTCAGTAACCTGTACCTGCTTTCTCTCCATACCCCCTGATCCCTTTAGCCACAAGGGCCACATCTAACTCCCTCTTAAATATAGCCAATGAACTGGCCTCAACTACCTTCTGTGGGAGAGAATTCCACAGACTCACCACTCTCTGTGAGAAGAAAGAGGTAACTCTTTCACACAAAGTATGGTGGGTGTATAGAACGAGCTGCCAGAGAAGGTAGTTGAGGCAGGCACTATTGCAATTCTAAGAAACAATTAGACAGGTACATGGATAGGACAGGTTTAGAGGGATACATGGGCCAAACGCAGGCAGGTGGGACTAGTATGGATGGGACATGTTGCTCGGCATGGGCAAGTTAGCCTGAAAGGCCTGTTTGCAAACCAAATGACTCTCTGACATTTTGGGATACAGAGCGGAAACAGAACCTATGTCCCACTGAATCCGCTCCGGGTCAGGCATCATCTCTGGAGAACACGGATAGATGATGTTTCAGGTTGGGATCAGTCTGAAGAAGGGTCCTGATTCAAAACGTTCATGCTCTATGTTCTATCCATATTCCACAGAGATGATGCCTGAACTGTTGAGTTACCCCAGCACCTTGTCTCCGTTGTTTTAATTATCCTGACATTTGTATTCATAATCTGAACACACCAGCTCAAATCCCTGCAAGGTAGATAGAGCATTATTCTGCACAATTGAAATGAGTCATATATTAAAAATAAATATCAGTAATATCAATAATTGTGACCATGAAACATAATGGATTGTTGTAAATGTACATCATAATCACTACTGTTCTCTAGGGAAAGACAAATCTGTAGTTCTGACTGATCTGGGCATCTCTGCATGGTTACATCCCGATCAAAGTTTTTTTGATGCTCTTCACTGCTACGTGATATTGGCTAGATGTACCAAAGAGTTTAGTTTAGTTCAGAGATTCCATGCGGAAACAGGCCCTTCGGCCCACCGAGTTCTTGGCCACAGGCGATCCTTGCACATTAACACTATCCTACACATACTAGGGATAATATACCATTATACCAAGTCAATTAACCTACAAACCTGCACGTCTTTGGAGCGTGGTAGGAAACTGAACTCACGCAGGTCAAGCAAACTCCATACTGATTGAACCCTGGTCTCTGGCGCTGTAAGGCAGCAACTCTATCGCTGTGCCACAGTACCACCCTAAGAGCCACACGGTCACAAGACAAGGGTTTAAAAGGCAACTTAAGGTGCTTTTTCATCGTTATCTATTTGTTTATGGGATCTACACGTTACATTTTAGAGGAAGGGTCAGCCATAACAATGTGAGTCTAGAGTCATGCATGGTCCTGACCAAGAAAGGAAGGCAAATTTACTTCCACAAAAGATATCAGTGGAATAGATAGGCACTTATAACAAATCCTGCAACATCATAGTTGCTGTAACCAAGATTAGTTTTTTTAAATTAAATTTCTTATGTATTTAATTAAGTGAATTGAATCTCTGGATTAATGGATTAAATTAATCACCATATAACTGATCCCCACACGAATGCTAGTGGGGAGGAGAGAGTAAATCTCAAAGTTATGTGCCACGCCTTCTGTCTTTAGACTTTAAACTTTAGAGATACAGAGCGGAAACAGGCCCTTCGGCCCATCGACTCCACGCCCAGCAGCGATCACCAGGCACACTCGTTCTATCCTACACACAAGGGACAATTTACAATTTTACCAAAGCCAATTAACCTAAAAACCTGTTATGTCTTTGGAATTTGGGAGGAAACCAGAGCACCTGGAGAAATCCCACTCGGTCATGGGTAGAAAGTACGTTCATAAGTTATAGGAGCAGGATTAGGCCATTTGGCCCATCAAGTCTTCTCCACCATGCAATCACAACATATCTATCTTTCCCTCTCAACCCCATTCTCCTGCCTTCTCCCCATCACCCCTGACAACCATACTAATCAAGGGTCTATCATACTAATCAAGGGTCTGTGGTACCTCAGCTGCACGGAGGCAGAAAGGAAAGCTCTACAGCGGGTAGTCCATAGAGCTCAGAGGGCCATCGGAACACAGCTACCAGACTTGGAGGGCATCTACAACACACGATGCCTCAGAAAAGCCACCAGCATCCACAAAGACTCTTCACACCCCTGCAACAGTCTGTTCGAACTCCTTCCATCGGGCAGACGATACAAGGCCTTCTACGCCCGCACCTCCAGACTCAGGAACAGCTTCATCCCCAGGGCCATAGCTGCTATGAACCGGTCCTGCTGAGCCGGATGGTCACAACGCATAGATCAACTTGCACTTTACCCTGTCTAAAACTGTTACATTTGTTTCGTTGGGTTGCTGTTGTCTAAATTACTTAAATTATTGCATCGTATGGGAGGCGCATTCCCAATCTCGTTGTACCCCTGGGTACAATGACAATAAAGATATATTGTATTGTATTGTATTGTATTGTATTGTATTGTATCAATCTCTGGTTTAAAAATATCCATTGACTTAGGGTCCACGGCCTTCTGTGGCAATGTGTTCCATACAAACTCCATGTAGACAGTGCCCGAGGTCAGGATCGAACCCTGGTCTCTGGCGCTGTGAGGCGGCAACTCTATCGCTCAGCCACTGTGCTGCCCTGACGCCCTAACATCTGTGGAGGTGTTTTCAGAATCGGGTCAATTTCTACACAACTGAACGTAAGGCCAGAAAGCCTCCTTAATCATGGAGGCAACAAGAATACAGAGTGTGGAAATCTCTCCTTGGCAGGAACAGGACGGGAGGCTCATTTGTTTAGAAATAGCAAGCCAATTAGCCGATGAAAACTTAATGAGAGTTGCAAGCGGCGAGCAAAACATCAGGAAAGATGATAGGTCCTTGAGTATGAAAGAGGACGAGAGATAAATGGGTGGTGGTTTTCTCGATCAGTAACTGTATTAGTGTTAATGACTTCCTCTGAAATTAAATCCAAGTGCAAACATTAATCACGTTTTTTAATATTAATTCTTTGTTGGAAATCTAATTAAGAAATTTGTTTGTTGATGCCAATTTTAACACGTTTCTTCACCTTGCCTGTTTATTCTCAGTTATCCTTTATTAACCTGAGCTGACAACATTTTCTAAACAGGCTACTAATTAGTGACCAGATTTAGCAAACCTTTGGAATTGGGAACTTTGGAACTTCGCAAAGTTTCCAATCAATCAATTTGTCTGTAGTCTTGCCGTGTGTATACTCCAGAGATCGTTGCATGATGAATGATTAACCTGGAATTTCTTATAAGTCGTGCTACTTATTTCAGCGCCACGCATATGAAAATCAGTTCCTTTTAATAATAACATAATAATAATAATAATATATCTCTATTGTCATTGTACAAGAACAACGAGATTACGATTGTACCCTCCATATCGATGCTATAAAAATAAATAAATAAATAACTTGGATGAAGAGATTAAAAGTACCATTAGCAAATTTGCAGATGATACAAAGCTGGGTGGTTGTGTGAACTGTGAGGAAGATGCTATGAGGTTGCAGGGTGACTTGGACAGGTTGTGTGAGTGGGCGGATGCATGGCAGATGCAGTTTAATGTGGATAAGTGTGAGGTTATCCACCTTGGTGGTAGGAATAGGAAGGCAGCGTATTATCTGAATGGTGTCAAGTTAGGAACAGGGGACGTACAACGAGATCTGGGTGTCCTAGTGCATCAGTCACTGAAAGGAAGCATGCAGGTACAGCAGGCAGTGAAGAAAGCCAATGGAATGTTGGCCTTCATAACAAGAGGAGTTGAGTATAGGAGCAAAGAGGTCCTTCTACAGTTGTACAGGGCCCTAGTGAGACCGCACCTGGAGTACTATGTGCAGTTTTGGTCTCCAAATTTGAGGAAGGATAATCTTGCTATTGAGGGTGTGCAGCATAGGTTTACTAGGTTAATTCCCGGAATGGCGGGACTATTATATGTTGAAAGACTGGAGCGACTAGTCTTGTATACACTGGAATTTAGGATGCCCCTCCCTCTCTCCCCCTCCCTCTCTCCCCCTCCCTCTCTCCCCCTCCCTCTCACCCCCTTCCCTCTCTCCCCTTCCCTCTCCTCCCCTCCCTCTCTCCCCCTCCCTCTCTCCCCCTTCCCTCTCTCCCCCTCCCTCCCCTCCCTCCCCTCCTTCTCTCCCCTCCCTCCCTCTCTCCCCCTCCCCTCCCTCTCTCCCCCTCCCCTCCCTCTCCCTCCCCTCCCCTCCCTCTCTCCCCCTCCCCTCCCTCTCTCCCCCCTCCCCTCCCTCTCTCCCCCCTCTCTCCCCCTCCCCTCCCTCTCTCCCCGTTCCCTCTCTCCCCGTTCCCTCTCTCCCCCTTCCCTCTCTCCCCTTCCCTCTCCTCCCCTCCCCCCTCCCTCTCTCCCCCCCTCCCTCTCCCCCCCCCCCTCTCTCCCCCCTCCCTCTCTCCCCCCTCCCTCTCTCCCTCTCTGGAGAATATGGATAGGTGACGTTTTGGGTCGGGACCCTTCTTTTAGTTTCCTAATCTGAAATGTCACCTTCCCCAGGGATGCTGGCTGACCTGCTGGAGATACTCCAGCATTTTGTGTCTATTTTTTGTATATACCAGCATCTGCAGTTCCTTGTTAAGTACCTGGCAAGGATTGTTTTTCTTATGAGAAAAGCTTGGTAGGTTTGTCTTCATTGGAGCTCATGCAGATGAAAGGTTTTCTTAATCAAGAAATCAATGGTTTTGTGAGGTTTTGACAGGATTGATGTGAAGGAGATGTTTTCTCTTGTGGGAACACTGAGAACTACAGATCAGTTTCCAAGCACTTTCTAAGATACTACTCAAACATAAGTGCGCATTTGTACCACTCTTTTAAGAAAACAAAACAAGACACTTCAAGGAACTGCCTGCAAAAACAATGACCAAAAGCAGATTTTGAGAAGTCTGTTTAACTAAACTGGAAATAATGCAGAGAGTTTAGTAGGATTGCTCTGAAGGTTTCAAGAGTAAACATGGACCTCATAATCTATTTTAAACTCGCCCAGCTCTCATAACATTATTGTTTTGCCATTTGGTAATAGGTTTAACATATGAGGTGAGAAATTGAAGGGGGGGGGGAATCAAAGGAAGATTTTTATTTCATCTATAAGATGGTTGGAATTTGCAATGCAATGACTGGTGGAATCGGGTTTAGTTTATAGACAATAGACAATAGACAATAGACAATATACAATAGGTGCAGGAGTAGGCCATTCGGCCCTTCGAGCCAGCACCGCCATTCAATGTGATCATGGCTGATCATTCTCAATCAGTACCCCGTTCCTGCCTTCTCCCCATACCCCCTGACTCCGCTGTCCTTAAGAGCTCTACCTAGCTCTCTCTTGAATGCATTCAGAGAATTGGCCTCCACTGCCTTCTGAGGCAGAGAATTCCACAGATTCACAACTCTCTGACTGAAAAAGTTTTTCCTCATCTCCGTTCTAAATGGCCTACCCCTTATTCTTAAACTGTGGCTCCTTGTTCTGGACTCCCCCAACATTGGGAACATGTTTCCTGCCTCTAACGTGTCCAACCCCTTAATAATCTTATACGTTTCGATAAGATCCCCTATCATTCCTTCTAAATTCCAGTGTATACAAGCCTAGTCGCTCCAGTCTTTCAACATAAGTTTAGTTTTAGCTTCGTGATACAGTGCAGAAACAGGCCCTTCGGCGCACTAAGTCCGCGCCGACCAGCAATCCCCACACACTACCACTATCCTGCACACTCTAGGGATAACTTACAATGTTACCAAGTCAATTAGCCTACAAACCTGTACGTCGTTGGGGTGCGGGAGGAAACCGGAGCTCCCGGAGAAAGCCCATGTGGTCACCGGGAGAACGTGCAAACTGCGTACAGACATTACCTGGAGTCAGGATTGAACCCGGATCTCTGGCGCTGTAAGGCTGCAACTCCATGCTTTGCCACCATACTTTCACGTTTCGCAAGTATCCAGCAGTTGATAGACACAAAGTGCTGGAGTCACTCAGCGGGTCAGGCAGCATCTCTGGATAAAACGAATGGGTCAGAACCCTTCTTCAGCTAATTTGGCAAGGCGCAGAAAGGTTCTGTGCCAAGTGCTGGTAAATGGAATTAGCACAGCTGTGTACTTTGTGGTATGTATGGACAGTGTGGGCTGAAGGACCAGGTTTATGTATCACGTGACTCTACACCATACACTTCCAAAGCTCACTGTAGCTTAGGATTCATTGATGATGAGCCCGTCATATCTGATCATCATGCAAAGTGGGCCAAACACACACATCCATTGCAACATTTATACTGCTGGAATGTGTCACCCATTGTCAGTCTACAAGGCACAGCAGTAGAGTTGCTGCCTCACAGCGCCAGAGACCCAGTTTGATCCTGACTACGGGTGCTGTCTGTACGGAATTTGTACGTTCACTCCGTGACCTGCGTGGGTTTTCTCCAGGAGCTCCGGTTTTCTCTCACACTCCAAAGATGCACAAGTCTGTGGTTTAATTGGCTTAGTATCAATGTAAATTTCCCCAGTGTGTGTGTGTAGGATAGTGCTAATGTGCAGGGATCGCTGGTCGGTGCGGACTCGGTGGCCAAAGGGCGTGTTTCGTGCTGTATCTCTGAACTAAACTAAACTAAACTGAACGAAACTAAACTGAACTGTTTCCCAGAGGTTAACACGGCAATGATGTGTAATCGGTAAGATCACTGACATTGCAAAATTCCAAGAATCATGGTGGATTAATTGCGGCACAATGGCACAGCTGGTAGAGCTGCTGCCTCACAGCGCCAGGAACCCGGGTTCAATCCTGACCTCGGTTGCTGTCTACGTGGAGTTTGCACATTCTCCCTGTGACTGCGTGAATTTCCCCCCGGGTGCTCTGGTTTCTTCGCACATTCCAAAGTGCGCAGGTTTGGAGGTTAATTGGCCCTCTGTAAACTGTCCTGGTTTGCAGGGAGTGGAGGTAAAAGTGGAATAACGTGGAACTAGTGTGAATGAATGAATGAATGAATGAATGAATAATAATAATAATAATAATGCATTACATTTATATAGCGCTTTTCAAACACTCAAAGCCGCTTTACAGGGATTACTAGAACATAGAGAAGAAAATAAATAGATAAATAAGTAAACGAACAGAAAAAGGAGACAGAAGGTGAGGTGACGGTCAGTGGTTGAAGGCAGTGCTGAACAGGTGAGACTTCAGTGATGTTTTGAATGTGGTGAGTGTGGAGGAGTCTCTGACGGTTTGGGGTAGTGAGTTTCATAGGGCGGGAGCAGCGATGGAGAAAGCCCTGTCCCCCCAGGATCTGAGTTTGGTCCGGATGGGGGGGGACAGGAGATTGGCAGCGGCAGAGCGGAGGGTGCAGGTGGGAGTGTGCCTGTGGAGGAGGTCAGTCAGGTAGGATGGGGCCAGGTTATGGAGGGCTTTGTAGGTCATGAGGAGGATTTTGTACTGGATTCTCTGGGGGATGGGGAGCCAGTGGAGCTTGTAAAGGACGGGGGTGATATGGTCACGGATCGGGGAGTGGGTGAGTAGATGGGCAGCGGAGTTTTGAATGTATTGAAGTTTACTGATGATTTTTGAGGGTGAGCCATAGAGGAGGCTGTTTCAGTAGTCCAGACGGGAGGTGATGAAGGCGTGGATGAGGGTTTCTGCAGCTGTGGAGGAGAGGGATGGACGGAGACGGGCGATGTTTTTGAGGTGGAAGAAGGCTGTCTTTGTGATGTGTTTGATGTGTTTGTCGATGGAGAGGGTTTGATCAAGGATGATTCCAAGATTCCGGATGTGAGGTGAGGTGGATACTGGGAGACCATCAATATTGAGGATGAAGTTTTGGGTGGATTTGGTGAGCGTTTTTGGACCAATGATGATGATTTCAGATTTGTTGCAGTTGAGTTTGAGGAAATTTGATTGAAGCCAAGATTTTATTTCAGTGATGCAGTTTGTCAGTGTAGAGTGTGTGGTGGTGGAGATTGACTTGGTGGAGATGAGGAGCTGGATATCATCGGCGAAGCAGTGGAAGTTGAGACCATGATGGCGGATTAATTGACCAAGGGGGAACAGGTAGAGGATGAAGAGGAGGGGGCCAAGGACTGAGCCTTGGGGGACACCTTGGGGGAGGGGAGCGGTGGGGGATTTACAGTTGTTAATGGAGATGAACTGGTGCCTGTCAGAGAGGTAAGATTTGATCCAGGATAGGGCTGTGCCGGTGATGTTAAAGGAGGTTTCAAGTCGGGTGAGGAGAATGGAGTGATTTATGGTGTCAAAGGCGGCGCTGAGGTCAAGTAGGATGAGGATGTTGAGGTTGCCAGCGTCAGAGGAGAGGAAAAGGTCGTTTGTGATTTTGAGGAGCGCAGTTTCAGTACAGTGGTTTGAGCGGAATCCGGATTGGAAAGTTTCATACAGGTTATTGGTAGAGAGGTGGTATTTGAGTTGGGAAGCTACAGCACGTTCCAAAACTTTGGACAGAAAGGGTAGGTTGGAGATTGGTCTGAAGTTGTTTGGGGTGTCAGGGTTGAGACCAGGTTTTTTCAGAATGGGGGTGACAGCAGCGATTTTGAGGGATGGCGGGACGATGCCAGTGGACAGGGAGGAGTTTATTGTTGCAGTGATAAGTGGAGAGAGAGCAGGAAGGCAGGCCTTGACAAAGCTGGAGGGGATGGGGTCCAGAGAGCAGGTGGCAGTTTTTATTCCTGTGAAGAGGTCAGAGAGGTCGGTGGTGGAGACTGGGGAGAACTGAGGCAGGGGTTGACAGGATAAGGGGGGGGGGCAGGTGGTTTGAGGGGGAGCAGGTGCGCTGGTGGTTAAGGTGCTGTAGATGCTGTCTATTTTGCTTTGGAAGAATGAAAGGAAAGTGGTGCATTTGTCAACTGTGAATGATTGGGAGATGGTGTCCAGGGGGCTGAGGAGTTTGTTTATTGTAGAGAAGAGTGCTTTTGGGTTTCCGGAGCCAGAGTGAATTATTTGAGAGTAGTAGGTGGAGTGGGCGTGGGAGAGGGCATCTTTGTAGTGCTGCAGGTGGTCTTTGTAGGCTTGGGAGTGGATTGTGAGACCTGTTTTGTTGCGAATGAATGAACGAATACTTTATTGTCAAATGTCACAAGTCACGGAGAAATTCTTCATTTTGCATACGCAAGGTATGCAAAGAGTTACCACCTAAAGGGCGGCGACAAAGTCGCAAAGTATCCTGCACCAGGTCCTCCTTTGTTCTCCCCCATCCCCCCCTCCTCCCTCCCCCCCCCCCCCACCACGGCGGTCCCCCCCCCCCCCCCACACCGGGTCCTTCTTTGTTCCACCTTGGTTCTTTGAACCAGTGACCAGTGTAGACTCGATGGGCAGAAGGGCCTGTTTCCATGCTGTATCTCTAAAACTAATCCGTGAAACTAAAGCACCCTTACGATTTCTTAACATGAATTCTCACCAAGTTCCCGAATCTCCGTGTGTCTGCCGATCATGCACTGCTCTGCGCACGGTGTACAAAAATAGGGTGAACTCTAATCTCCAGTCAATTATCCCATCAAATGACTATCAATTACCCCAGTTCATTGCCTGCGGACAGGTTTTAATCGGAAGAAGACTCGAAATGAGGTTGAACTGGATTCAATTAACAAATGTGAAGAACACTACATTTTTAGGCAATTAAATAAAAACACTAAATAATTCAATTGTCATCCATTTTCAAAACTTTTAAATGACTTTAAACGCACAATTTTCTATCCATTCAATAACAGCCTTGGTATATATTGATTGGATTTATTCAATCTTATTTATCCTCTCCCCAACTTTTTATTAAAAAATCAGAATGAGTTTTTGCTTGAGGATTGACACCATTAAACTGTTCCTAAATGCACCGCAGAAAATGCCTTATGGCTAAGTAATGTCATATTTATAACACAAGGGACATAATCTCTAACACACAAGTCACTTAGGTTTTATTAGAGGGAGTAGACGGTGTGGTTTAGTTTAGTTCGGTTTGGAGATACAGCATGGAAACAGGTTATTGGGCTCACCGAGTCCACACCGACAAACCAGCAATGCCCGCAATTAACAAAATCCTACACACGAGGAACAATTTAGAATTTTACCAAGCCGATTAACCTACAAACCTGTACGTCTTTGGAGTGTGGGGGGAAACCGGAGCACCCGGGTAAAACCCACGCAGGTCACGGGTAGAACGTACAAACTCCATACAGACAAGTGCTCGTAGTCAAGATTGAACCCATGCCTCTGGCGCTGTAAGGCAGCAACTCTACCTCTACACCACCATGACAGACATTCTTCCCCTCTTCCGTTCTTTGTACTCTCCAATCCTCCATTTTAATGCTTGCTTCTCTGGTGTCTTAGATGAGATTTGTGAAGCTAAGATGCCCTTCTGCTCTTCTACATTGCTCAGGTCCCTGAATCAGTCATTTCACTAATCCTGCAGTCAAAGACCTGCTGGATGACAGCCTTTATATAAATGATCTTGTCAGACTTGACCTCAATAATTCACCAATCTATAAAGTATCTCAAGAACTCCTTCAAAGCTATCTGATTTAATCAATGCCTAATCAATCCTTCAACTGCACAAGATGCTTGCGCTGATTATTTCCCTCGGCCTGATAATCAGTCCATCAGACGGTCATTGTGGACACAATTTGTCAGCTATTTGTGTCTTCCTTCACAAGCTCGCTGTTCACAAATCCACGTCCTCTCATGTGAATCTCTCAAGTGAATCTCTCAAGCAGATAGGATTCAGGTATGAACCCGATGCAACTGTGTATCGTGAAGGAACTAATGGGTTGCCATATTGACACGTGTAACATTTAAAGGATGATTAGTTTGGTTTAGAGATACGACGTGGAAACAAGCCCTTGAGGGCGTGCAGCGTAGGTTCACGAGGTTAATTCCCGGAATGGCGGGACTGTCGTATGTTGAAAGACTGGAGCGACTAGGCTTGTATACGCTGGAATTTAGAAAGATGAGAGGGGATCTTATTGAAACATATAAGATTATTATGGGATTGGACACGTTAGAGGCAGGAAACATGTTCCCAATGTTGGGGGAGTCCAGAACAAGGGGCCACAGTTTAAGAATAAGGGGTAGGCCATTGAGAACTGAGATGAGGGAAAAACTTTTTCAGTCAGAGAGTTATAAATCTGTGGAATTCTCTGCATCAGAAGGCTGTGGTGGCCAATTCTCTGGATGCTTTCAAGAGAGAGCTAGATAGAGCTCTTAAGGATAGCGTAGTCAGGGGGTACGGGGAGAAGGCAGGAATGGAGGTACTGATTGTGAAGGATCAGCCATGATCACATTGAATGGGAGCGCTGGCTCAAAGTGCTGAATGGCCTACTCCTGCACCTATTGTCTATTGTTTATTGTTTATTGTCCCACCGAGTCTGCGCAGACCAGCAATCACCTGTACACGAGTTCTATCCTGCACTGAGGTTGCGGGGAGAAGGCAGGAAAATGGGATTAGAGGGAGGGATAGATCAGGCATGGTGGAGTAGACTTGATGGGCCGAATGGCCTAATTCCACTCCTAATCCTTATAACCTTATGACACCAGGGACAATTTACAGGAGCCAACTAACCTACAAACTTGGACATCTTTGGAATGTGGGAGGAAACCGGAGCATCCAAGGTTTAGTTTAGCTTAGAGGTACAGCGTGGAAACAGGCCCTTCGGCCCACCGAGTCCTCTCCGACCAGCGATCCCTGCACATTAACATTATTCTAACATTATTTTACAATCATACTTAGCCACTTCACCTACAAACACTTAGTTGGAGTGTGGGAGGAAACCGAAGATCTCGGAGAAAACCCACGTGGTCACGGGGAGAACGTACAAGCTCCGTACAGACAGCACCCATGGTCGGGATCGAACCCGGTATATGGAATTAATGAAGGAAAATGGCTTTAATATTAAATAGTCATGATGACTCGCATGGCTGAAGAAGGGTCTCGAATCGAAATGCCACCCATGCCTTCTCTCCAGAGATGCTGCCTGATCACATGAGTTACTCCAGCTTTTTGTGTCTACCTTCGGCCCAAAGGACCTTCTTCTGTTTCGTACGATTTTATATGGTTCTCTGTCGATCAAGTAGAGCATTGGGTTGAAGATTGTAACCATATTTATATTAGTGAAGGCGACTGCCCAGGTATGGTCCATCATTGCAATATTACAAAGTAGATAACGCTGGGCAAATGATTAAATCCGTTCATCCAAAAATAGCCTACACTCCATTACCTCATCCAATGTTTCTTACGAGAAGTTGACCCTATAACAGCCCTGGGGGTACATGATAGATCTAAAACCTGGAAAGGATGGAAGGAAGAGATTTATGGCCAATTTAGAGATCTGCAAAGGAATCAGGATTTAAGCATGATTTTCAAGGTTGGTAATTATTGCCTATCCTTAAGTGCCTTTGAGAATATGTTGTGAGACTACTTCTTTGAACTGCTGCAGTCTGTACTTGGAAGGGAGTTCCAAGTTTTCAACCCGGAGACGATGGAGGGACATTAATATATTTCCAATTAGGATACGTCAAAAGCTTGTGCATAAAATCGTCCAGTTTCCTTGATTATTATTTTTGTTTTGTATTAGTTTTCAGAGATACAGTGCAGAACCAGGCCCTTCGGCCCACCAAGTCCACTCAGACCAGTGATCACCACAGACACGCGCACTATCCTTCACACCGGGGCCAACTTACAATTTACAATAGACAATAGGTGCAGGAGTAGGCCATTCGGCCCTTCGAGCCAGCACCGCCATTCAATGTGATCATGGCTGACCATTCACAATCAGTACCCCGTTCCTGCCTTCTCCCCATACCCCCTGACTCTGCTATCCTTAAGAGCTCTGACTAGCTCTCTCTCGAATGCATCCAGAGGCCTGTCAACCGACGAACATGTACCTCTTTGGAATGTGGGCGGAAACCGGAGCACCCAGAGAAAACCCACGCAGTCCGCGGGGAGAACAGAGCCCACAAACTCCGCACAGGCAGCGCCCGCAGTCAGGATCGAACCCGGGTCTCTGGCGCTGGTAGGCAGCAACTCTACCGCCGTGCCACCGCGCCGCCAGGCCTCCGTTCTGTACGCTCAAAAGAGAAACTGCAGTTCTTTGCTTCATCACAGAATAAATATATAGCCTGGAGTTAATGATCACATGCTAATTCAAACATGCATTGAAAACAGATTTAAAAATAATTCAAAAGTAAAGTTGTTGAATTGCAAACAGCTCATTCAATTGTAATGAATGGATAAATTACCTAAATTAATTCTCTAACAACTTACTAAATCTATTGTAAGTCTGGGGAATCAGTAATAATTAAATATAAGACAGATGGGAAATTCATTGAACATTTCCAGCTCAGAAGATCATCGGTCTTCGAAGCACTCCAAACTACGGGCTGATAATCAGCAAGTGACATTTCCATCATCCAAATACTTGTCAACTGGCAGCCTAACAATAGAAAATCTAATCACCTCCTCTTGACATTCAAGGAGACATTAGAATTGTTGAATCTCTCACCCATTCATGTCCTGAGAATCACTATCGACCAGAAACTTAATTAGATAATCCACATAAGTAGGTAGAGAGGAACTGCAGATGCTGGTTTAAAACACGAAGATAGACAAAGAAAGCTAGGAACTGCACCTCATATTTCGCTTGGGCAGCTTGCAGCCCAGTGGTATGAACATCGACTTCTCCAACTTTAGATAGTTCCTCTGTCCCTCCCTTCCCCTCCCCCTTCCCAGATCTCCCTCTATCTTCCTGTCTCCACCTATATCCTTCCTTTGTCCCCCCCCCTGACATCAGTCTGAAGAAGGGTCTCGACCCGAAATGTCGTCCATTCCTTCTCTCTCTCGAGATGCTGCCAGACCTGCTGAGTTACTCCAGCATTTTGTGAATAAATACCTTCGATTTGCACCAGCATCTGCAGTTATTTTCTTAGACAAAGAAAGCTGGAGTAATTTAGCGGGTCTGGCCGCATTTCTGGAGAAAAGGAATGGGTGACGTTTCGGGTCGAGACCCTTCTTCGAACAGAGAGTCAGTAGAAAGGGAAACAAGAGAGATTATAGACTGTGATATAGAGAGATGTGGAACAAATGAATGAAAGATATGCAAAAACGAAACGATGATAAAGGAAGCAGGCCATTGTTAGCTGTGAGCAAGGTGAGAATGTGATACAGACAATGAGACTCAACAAGGCGACGTTGAGCCCAGTACACTAAGTACCCTGGCTACAAGAACAGATTTGCAGCAGTGAATAACTTGCCATTCTAACTCTCCAAAGACTTTCCACCATCTGCAAGGCACAAGTCAACAATGAGATGGAATACCCTCCACTGAAAGAGTGATCGGGGCGAGTGGAAAATATTCCGTTGTATTCTTGACTTGCACTCAAAAGGCCTCACGTCCTGGTGACATGGTGGTGCAGTGGTCCAGTGGCTGCCTTACAGCGTCAGAGACCCGGGTTCGATCCTGACAACAGGTGCCGTCTGTACAGAGTTTGTACATTCTCCCTGTGACCACGTGGTTTTCTGCAGGTGCTCCAGTTTCCTCCCACATCCCAAGGACGTGCAGGTTTGTTGATTAATTGGCTTCTGTAGATAGGCCCCAGCGTGCAGGATGGAACTAACGTATGGGTGATCGTTGATCGGTGTGGACCCGGTGGGCCAAAGGGCCAGTTTCCACGCTGTATTTCTAAACTAAACTAAACTAAACCTGCACCCATATCTAAACCCATCCTAGACTGGGAAGCGTATCAAAAACAAAATACGAAAAATGTTATAGATCTGAAATAAAATTCTGGCAATACTTAACACGGCAGAGAGCAATTGCAGTGAGGGAAATAATATTTTAAGGTATCACAAAAAGCTGGAGTAACTCAGCGGGTCAGGCAGCATCTCAGGAGAGAAGGAATGGGTGACGTTTCGGGTCGAGACCTTTGACTAAATTCCAATTGACTATGTGTACTTTGTTCCATGTTTACGTATTCTGTTGTGGTGCTGCAAGTAAGAATTCCTGTCTCCATCAATATCCTTCCTTTGTCCCGGTGGCGCAGCGGTAGAGTTGCTGCCTTACAGCGAATGCAGCGCCGTCGACTCAGGTTCGATCCCGACTACGGGCGCTGTCTGTACGGAGTTTGTTGGCTCTCCCCGTGACCTGCGTGGGTTTTCTCCGAGATCTTCGGTTTCCTCCCACACTCCAAAGACGTACAGGTTTGTAGGTTAATTGGCTGGGCAAATGTAAAAATTGTCCCTAGTGGGTATAGGATAGTGTTAATGTGCGGGAATCGCTGGGCGGCGCGGACCCGGTGGGCCGAAGGGCCTGTTTCTGCACTGTATCTCTAAATCTAAAACATCTGGTTTTATTTTGGAAAGTATTTATCGATGATTGCCTGACAACAAACCTGAAGCATGCAGGATCAAATCCATCATCGGAGAGTCATAGAGCGATTCAGTATGGAAACAGGCCCTTCGGCCCAACTTGCCCACACCGGCCAACATGTCCCAGCTACACTAGTCCCACCTGCCCACGTTTAGTCCATATCCCTCCAAAGCTTAGGATGAACAAGGAGTATTAAAAAGAGACATTATCGTGGATGATTGGTTAAAATATTGTAAAGTGACAATAAAAGCACCTTTATATCTGAAACTATTAAATAGGCGAACCACTTATTGTCAATCCTGTCAATCGTGTCTGAATTCTGTACATTTTAATGAGATGTCCACTCATTGTTCTAAACTCAAGAGAGGTTGGAGTTTAAAGATACAGCGTGGAAACGGGCCCTTCTGCACATCAAGTCTACTCCGACCAGCGATCATCTGTGCACAGTAGTCCAACCTATCCTACTTTCGTATCCTACACATTAGGAACAATTTACCGAAGCCAATTAACCTGCAGACCTGCACGCCTCTGAGGAATGCGGGAGGAAACCGGAGCACCTGGAGAAAACCCACACTGTCACAGGGAGAACGTGGAAGCTACGCACAGACAGCAGCTGTAGTCGGGATCGAACCCTTGCAGGGGTAGGCCATTCGGCCCTTTGAGCCAGCACCGCCATTCAATGGGGAGAAGGCAGGAACGGGGTACTGATTGAGAATGATCAGCCATGATCACATTGAATGGTGGTGCTGGCTCGAAGGGCCGAATGGGCTACTCCTGCACCTGTTGTCTATTGTCTATTGTCTATTGTCTATTGATCATTGCTGATCATCCACAATCAGTACCCCGTTCCTGCCCTCTCCCCATACCCCCTGACTCTGTTATCATGAAGAGCTCTATTTTACTCTCTCTTGAAAGCATTCAGAGAATTGGCCTCCACTGCCTTCTGAGGCAGGGAATTCCACAGATTTACAACTCTCTGACTGAAAAAGTTTTTCCTCATCTCCGTTCTAAATGGCCTACCCCTTATTCTTAAACTGTGGCACCTGGTTCTGGACTCCCCCAACATCGGGAACATGTTTCCTACCTCTTGCATGTCCAATCCCTTAATAATCTTATATGTTTCAATAAGATTATAGGCTCTCTTACCCTGCAGAAAAATAGTGACAGTCCGAAGAAGGGTGCTGACCTAAAATGTCACCTGTCCATGTTCTCCAGAAATGCTGCCTAGCCTGATGAGTTGCTCCGATCCATCTGACTATCCTCCTGATTAATTCTTACATTGAATGCTGTGTTGTCACCTTCAGCCTAGCTAACAATGATCTATTCTACATGTTGCATGTACCCCATCCCCTTTGATGTGTCATTTTCACACCTTCCCCTTCCTTATCTCTGTGTCTCTCTCTCCTTCTCCCCTGACTCTCAGTCTGAAGAAGGGTCTCGACCCGAAACGTCACCCATTCCTTCTGTCCAGAGATGCTGCCTGTCTCGCTCAGTCACTCCTGCATTTTGTGCCTATCTTCGGTATAAACCGGTATCTTCAGTTCCTTCCTACACATTTTGTCTGCTGAGTTATGCCAGCACACCTTGTGTCTACTTTTGCATGTGAACATTGCATTTTCACCCAGAGTGTTGTGAATTTGTGGAATTCTCAGCCACAGAAGGCAGTAGAAGCCAATTCACTGGATGAATTTAAAAGAGAGTTAGATAGAGCTCTAGGGGGCAATGGAACTAGTGGAATCAAGGGATATGGGGAGAAGGCAGGCACGGGTTACTGATTGTGGATGATCAGCCATAGACAATAGACAATAGGTGCAGGAGGAGGCCATTCGGCCCTTCGAGCCAGCACCGCCATTCAATGTGATCATGGCTGATCATTCTCAATCAGTACCCCGTTCCTGCCTTCTCCCCATACCCCCTGACTCCGCTATCCTTAAGAGCTCTATCTAGCTCTCTCTTGAATGCATTCAGAGAATCGGCCTCCACTGCCTTCTGAGGCAGAGAATTCCACAGATTCACAACTCTCTGACTGAAAAAGTTTTTCTCATCTCAGTTCTAAATGGCCTATCCCTTATTCTTAAACTGTGGCCCCTTGTTCTGGACTCCCCCAACATTGGGAACATGTTTCCTGCCATGATCACAATGAATGGCTCGAAGGGCCAAATGACCTCCTCCTGCACCTATTTTCTATGGGGGTTTTTTTCTATGTAACAGACCTGAAAATAAATCGCAGTCATGCTGGAGAAAGGAGGAGCATGTCACAGTTGTAAACATCAATGCAATTTATTGGCAAACCATTTATAATTTCACAGACAACTGTGCTTTATGGCACCACAATTATGTTTATTTTTTAAATTAATAGCCACCAATTTACACATCATCCGCAATCTAATTATCCTTCTATAGCCCCAATAAAACCTAGAAACACACACTGCAAAAGTCTGGAGTGCCGGTGACGTGAAGGATTTCATTAATATTCCCTGGACATTAAAAATACCTCATACATCCCACAGTATTAAAAAAAATCCACTATTCTACCTCCATGGGAACAGTTTTGTTACGAAAGCAAAATACTGCTGATGGTGGAATTATGAAATAGAACAGTAAATCCAGGATATTTATTCACAAAATGCTGGAGTAACTCAGCAGGTCAGGCAGCATCTCAGGAGAGAAGGAATGGGCGACGTTTCGGGTCGAGACCCTTCTCCAGTAAATCCAGGAAGTGCTCAGCAGGTCAGTCAGTGGCGAGGAACAGAGTTAATACTTCAGTTCAAAATGGCTCGATTGTAATCATGTGCTGTCTTTCTGCTGACTGGATGGTACGCAACAAAACGCTTTTCACTGCCCCTCGGTACACGTGACAATAAACTAAACTGGATTCTGATGAAAGGTCACAGTCATGAAGGTTTTTGTTTCTGGAAATCCAGCCTGCTTCTGCAGTGCGTTTTGGACTCCTTCAGGGAGGAGATGGGGAGGAATTTATTCAGTCAGAGGGTAGTGAATCTGCGGAATTATTGCCACAGACAGCTGTGGAGGCCAAGTCATCGGGTATTTTTACAGTGGAGACTGAACGGTTATTTCTTGGTACGGGTGCAAGGGGTTACGGGGAAAAGGCAGGAGAATGAGGTTGAGAGGGAAAGATAGATTTTCCATGATCAAATAGCAGATTAGACTCGATGGGCCGAATAGCCTAAATATGCCGCTATAATTTATGAACTTATGAATACAGCAACTTTAATATTTGAGCAGTTTCGTGGATTCTCAAGTAAACCAAGCATCAAGGCAAAATACAAATGATTTGAACATAGACCAACATGGATAGGTACAGCACAGGAACAGGCCCTTCAGCCCATTATGTTAGTGTCGAACATGATGCAGGCTCCCCCACCCAAGCCTTCGCTCCCTCTCTCCCTCCCCACCCAAGTCACACCAGCTTTTCGTTCTCACCGAGCAAAAGCTAACCTGTTTCCTTTATCATTGTATTTATTTTTGCATATCTTCCATTCATTTGTTCTTTCCCTCTCTGCATCAGCTTCTAACCCCTCATTTCCCTTTCCCCTGACATTCAGTCTGAAGAAGGGTCTCGACCCGAAACGTCACCCATTCCTTCTCTCCAGAGATGCTGCCTGCCCCGCTGAGTTACTCCGGCATTTTGTGTCCATCTTCGGTTTGAACCAGCATCTGCAGTTCCCTTCTACACACACGCAGGCCAAACCTATCTCGTCTGCCTGCACATGGTCCGATCCCTGCATTCCCTGCACAAGCATGTAGCTATCCAAAGGCTCTAACCTTTCTATCGATGTACCTGCCCTAGTGTCTTTTATATGTTGTGATGGTACTTGCCTCAGCTACCTCCTCTGGCAGCTCGTTCCACATACCCACTACCCACTGAGTAATAATGTAGCCCCTCAGGTTCCTATTCCCATCCCACCTGTATCCTCTGGTTCCAGATTCCCATACCCTGGAATAAAACTTTGTATTCATGCTATCTATTCCCCTCGTAATCTTACACACTTTGAGACTTTTAAAGTAGGTCTTTTTGTGTCTTTTAGACAATAGACAATAGACAATAGGTGCAGGAGTAGGCCATTCGGCCCTTCGAGCCAGCACCGCCATTCAATGTGATCATGGCTGATCATTCTCAATCAGGTTTGTAGGTTAATTGGCTTCGGTAAGTTGTAATATTATCCCCTGCGTGTTTAGGTTGGTGTATGGGTTAATCACTGGTCCAACTGACGGGAGCCATTTTCACCCAGGGAGTGGTTGAGTGCCCGGGTGCTGCCTGAGAGAGTTGTAGAAGTCAAGTCGCTGAGAGTATTTAAGCAGTGAATGGATGATTATTAAGGGGTTCGACACATTAGAGGCAGGAAACATGTTCCCAATGTTGGGGGAGTCCAGAACCAGGGGCCACAGTTTGAGAATAAGGGGTAGGCCATTTAGAACAGAGATGAGGAAAAACGTTTTCATTCGGAGAGTTGTGAATCTGTGGAATTCTCTGCCTCAGAGGGCAGTGGAGGCCAATTCTCTGAATACATTCTAGAGAGAGCTAGATAGAGCACTTAAGGATAGCGGAGTCAGGGGGTATGGGGAGAAGGCAGGAACGGGGTACTGATTGAGAATGATCAGCCATGATCACATTGAATGGCGGTGCTGGCTCGAAGGGCCGAATGGCCTACTCCTGCACCTATTGTCTATTGTCTATTGTCTATTGAGAGCGGGAGGGAACCGGAGCACCTGGAGAAAACCCACGCGGTCACAGGGAGAACGTACAAACTCCGTACAGACAGATTCGTAAAGTCAGGATGGAACCCGGATCTCTGGCGCTGTAAGGCAGCAACTCTACCGCTGCTTCAGAGTGCCGCACTAATCCTTTGTGCTGCCTGATCCTCTATAAATCTTTTACTACTAACCCTAAATCTACCTCTGATGAGGAGTCAGATAGTGTGATAGAGTGCCAGAGAGAGTCAGAAGCAGGCGCTTCGGCCCAACTTGCCCATGCCGATCAAAGAGGTCCCTTCTACGCTGCTCATATTTGACCCATATCCCTCTAAACTTCAAAACCTCGAAACTAGTCTATTTTTATTTATAACCCTCAAAGTTTTATGTACCTCAGAAGTAATGTGTCAAACTTGTATTGTGCACTAAAAGAAAGGCACTGAGTGGCGGAGTAACTCAGCAGGACAGGCAGCATCCCGAAAGTACATAGACAGGTGACGTTTCAGATCTAGACCCTTCTTCAGACCACCTTTTTTTTAATTCTGAAGAAGACTCCCATCCCGAAAGGTAGGCACAAAATGCTAGAGTGAGCCCAGTACAAACTGGAGGAACAGCACCTCATATTTCGCTTGGGCGGCTTAAACCCCAGCAGTATGAACATTGACTTCTCTAACTTCAGATAGTCCATGCTTCCCCTCTCTATCCCTTCCCCCTTCCCAGTTCTCCCACTAGTCTTCCTGTCTCCTATCTTTGTCCCGTCCCCTCCCCCTGACATCAGTCTGAAGAAGGGTCTCGACCCGAAACGTCACCCATTCCTTCTCTCCCGAGATGCTGCCTGACCCGCTGAGTTACTCCAGCATTTTGTGCCCTCCTTCGATTTAAACCAGCGTCTGCAGTTTTTATTCCTACTTTCCTCCCATCCCGAAATGTCACCTATCCATGTTCTCCAGTGATGATGCCCGACCCGTTGAGTTTACTCCAGCACTTTGTGTCTTTTTGTCAAACAGCATCTGCAATTGCTTGTTTCTGCTGCTGTAACGTGCATTGACTTTTCAGCATTGCTGTTGAGAAACGCAAATGAGAAAGACCGGGCTGCATACAACACATCTCCTATTGAAGACAACCAATCTTTCAACTCATAGCAAAGGCTGATAAAGCAAAATTTATATCAAAAAGATTCTAGGGGTAAGACTGTTTTAAAGTTATATGCACTTCTGCATTATTGTATTGCATATGTAAAAAGACATTCATATTAATAATAGTAACAATAATAATGGATTACATTTATATAGCGCTTTTCAAACACTCAAAGACGCTTTACAGGGATTACTAGAACATAGAGAAGAAAATAAATAGATAAATAAATAAACGAACAGAAAAAAGAAAAAAGAAAAAAAAAATATATATATATATATATTGTAACACAAAATCCTATTTCCTATTGAATCCCTTGTTATAAATGAAGATATTTTCCTACGATATTTTACTCTCAACAGAGTGGCACGGTGGCGCGGCGGTAGAATTGCTGCCTAACAGTGCCAGAGACCCGGGTTCGATCCTGAACATGGATGCAGTCCGTATGGAGTTTGTACGTTCTCCCCTGTGACCAGCGTGGGTTTTCCCCGGGTGCTTCGGTTTACTTCCACACTCCAAAGACGCACAGGTTTGCAGGTTAATTGGCCTCGGTAAAATTGTAAATTGTCCCAAGTGCGTGCAGATTGGTGCTATTGTGCGGGGATCGCTGGTCGGCACGGACTCGGTGGTCCAAAGGGCCTGTTTCCACTCTGTATCTCTAAATTAAACTAAACTAAACTGAGAAGCAATGATGAGTACTGCAGATGCCGGTTCACAGTCAGGGTCCACTTAAAAGAGATTTGCTTTAGAAACTGACAGGACAATGTCTTAAGTCGGCAGCAGTTGCATTTAGAGACACAAACAATTGGAGATGTGTATCATCTTCCAGCTTTCAGTCTGAATGCACTTTTAAACGCACATCAGATATTGGTAAGATCGTTTAGTGATAGATCTCATAACAAATAACAGTGGTTATTTGGTTTTACAACTTGCACTTAAACTTGCTGGCCCTGTTTCAAACATCTTGAGAATAAATAATACGCCAAACTCTTGAAAAATAAGCTGCCCGACAGCAAAATGAATCTGCGGCACTGAAAGAAAAATTGCCATATTATCTGCACAAGTGTAGAAATACTTCAGTTCATAAGTTATAGGAGCAGAATTAGGCCATTCGGCCCATCAAGTCTGCTCTGCCATTCGATCATGGCCGATCTATTGCGTTTGAATAACTCAGCGGGTCAGGCAGCATTTCTGGAGAAAAGGAATAGGTGACGTTTCAGGTCGAGACCCTTCCAAGCGTTTGACGGCACTGGGCCTGTACTCGTTGGAGTTTAGAAGAATGAGGGGGGACCTCATTGAAACGTACAGAATAGTAAAAGGCTTGGATAGAGTGGATGTGGAGAAGATGTTTCCATTAGGGGGAGGGTCTAGGACTAGAGGTCATAGCCTCCGAATTAAAGGATGTTCTTTTAGGAAGGAGATGAGGAGGAATTTCTTTAGTGTGAGGGCGGTCAATCTGTGAAATTCTTTGGCACAGAAGGCTGTGGAGGCAAAGTCAGAGATAGATAGATTTAAGGCAGAGATAGATAGATTCTTGATTCGTACAGGTGTCTGAGGTTATGAGGAGAAGGCAGGAGAATGGGGTTAGGAGGGAGAGATAGGTCAGCCACGATTGAATGGCGGAGTGGGCCTGATGGGCCGAATGGCCGAATTCTACTCCTATCACTTCTGATCTTATTATCTTCTTCAGACTCATGTGGTTGAGGCTGAAAAAAATTGACGAAACCCATCATGTCACAATGCATTTCTCTGAGAGAACTTCAACCAGTGATCCAGCTTTAGTGTTTGAATAACAATTTACCATTATGATACAATATTTGTTCAGGGCAGAGCCAGCAAGTCTAAGCTCACAGGTTTAATAATGTTGATACGAATCTTCATAGGGCAAGGATATAAACGTTCTAGTCTATAACTCTCTCACAGGACTGGAAAAAATTGTATTTGCTTGTAAATAAGAGGCTTTCGTGAAAGGTTATAGTCTAAGAAGTGATTCTCCATTTAAAGCTGCTCTGTGATCTTTATATCACCATTTTAACGTCTCTTGTCACCCTAACATTCCAACTTTGCTCCGTGCACTGAATCACTGATGTTATGGTGTCGGAGGCTAATCAACCCTTTAGAGTCATAGAGTGTGCAAATTGGCCCTTCGGCCCGACTTACCCACACTGACCAACATGTCCCATCCACACTGGTCCCACTTGCCCGCGTTTGGCCCATATATCTATATACTAAAACTCTCGTTTGTTTGTCTGTTTGTTCCTGAACTGCAGCTAAAACGGTACACGATAGCGCGGCACTTTTAGGCCCACCTTACTCACCGTCGTCCCTTTGGTGCTAATGGAAGGTTTCATTGAAATCGGTGTTATATTTTTAAAGTTATTCACATTTTAAAGTTTAAATCTATCTCCTAGGGAGGGAGGGAGGGAGGGAGGGAGGGTGGGAGGAGGGAGGATAAGGGGGGTTGATGGGGATGGAGTGGGGGAGGGGAAGGGGGAGGGGAAGGGGGAGCGGGATAGGGAGGGGAGGGGGAGGGGGGTGGAGGGGGTGGTTTCGAGGGAGGTTGGGGGAGGGGAGGGGAGGAGGAGGAAGGAGGGGAGTGGGGGAAGGAGGAGGGGAGGAGAGGGGAGGGGGAGTGGGAGGGGAGGGGGTAGGAGGGGGAAGGAGGGGGAAGGAGGGGGAAGGAGGGGGGGAGGAGGGGGAAGGAGGGGGGAGGAGGGGGAAGGAGGGGAGAGGGGGGAGGAGGGGGGAGGAGGGGGAAGGAGGGGGAGGGGAGGGAAGGAGGGGAGAGGGGGAGGAGGGGGGGAGGAGGGGGAAGGAGGGGGGAGGGGAGGGGAGTGGGGAGTGGGGGAGGAGAGAGTGCTGCACCAATGCAGGAGAGGTAGCTTGCCGTTGCTTGGCGTCGATTAGGTGGTAGGTTGTTGTTGCTTGTCGTAGATATTGTCGTAGAGGGGTCCATTCGCCGTTTTTTCAGCGACCTGATACGACGATGACAGGCGCCGGCCTAAAAAAATCGCCTAAGTGGGTCAGGCCCTTAAAAGTAAAGTCTAAATTCCAGCTTCTGCAGCTCCTGTGTCTCCTCTAGTATTTGAGTATGTCCTTCTTTTAAGAAATTAAAATGATGGGATATGAGGATATTGCACAAAGAGGGAGATGAGTTAAAAAGTGGGTCTTCATAAGTTCATGTTCAGAAGAATCTATCTATCTCCGCCTTAAAAATATCCATTGACTTGGCCTCCACGGACTTCTGTGGGAATGAATTCCACAGATTCACCAACCTCTGACTGAAGAAATCCCTCCTCGTCTCCTGCCTAAAGGAATGTCCTTTCATTCTGAGGCTATGACCTCTGGTCCTAGACTCTCCCACTAGTGGAAGCATCCTCACCACATGCACTCAAGCCAGGCCTTTCATTATTCGGTAAGTTTCGGTAGACTCAGAAAATTGACCGTTTTCTCATCTTCACAGAGGAAGAACCATTCGACCCATTGAACCGTTGAACCTATTGAGCCATTCGACCAGGCATTGGACTTTGAATAACAGCGCCAAAAATGGCGGTGCCCGCGTGTGTAATATATGCAAATCAAATTTCACTGTGCAGTTGCATATGTGACGAATAAAGCACCAACGATCCATCGAATCTAAGCCGGTCCTCAGAGTAATCCAATGAATGCCGTTCCCCCACTTATATCCCTCCAATCTATTCATCCTCACATCGAAATATAACTAAAACTCTCATCGTGTATGTATGTATGTATGTATGTATGTATGTAGCATTTTGTGAATAAATACCTTAGATTTGTACCAGCATCTGCAGTTATTTTCTTACACTATGTATGTATGTATGTATGTATGTATGTATGTATGTATTTATGTATGTATGTATGTATGTATGTATGTATGTATGTATGCGCGTTCCCAAAATACAGCCAAAACGGTATGTATGTATGTATGTATGTAGCATTTTGTGAATAAATACCTTCGATTTGTACCAGCATCTGCAGTTATTTTCTTACACTATGTATGTATATATGTATGTATGTATGTATCTTTGCTCGTTTCGAGGTGAAAGCTACAGTGGCAGACATAACACCCTCTCCAGCACCTGACAGCAACACCTTCACTGTGCAGGAGTATGATGTTAAGCGCGTGCTCAGAGCAGTGAATCCCAGGAAAGCTGCAGGCCCCGATGGTGTGACGGGCAGAGTGCTGAGGGAATGTGCAGACCAATTATCTGAGGTCTTCACAAAAATCTTCAACCTGTCCCTTTTAAAATCCACCATCCCTCCCTGCCTGAAGTCCGCCACAATCATCCCACTGCCGAAAAAGTCTGCCATCAGCGGCCTTAACGACTACCGTCCGGTAGCACTCACACCGGTCATCACAAAGTGCTTCGAGAGACTGGTCCTGCAGCACATCAAAGCCAGCCTCCCACCCACCTTCGACCCATACCAGTTTGCCTACAGAGCAAATAGGTCTACAGGGGATGCCATCGACACTGCTCTTCACACTGCACTGACCCACCTTGAACACCAGGGGAGCTATGTGAGGATGCTCTTCCTCAACTTCAGCTCTGCCTTTAACACGGTCATCCCGAGCAGACTGGTCACCAAACTTTCTGACCTTGGATTTTCCCAAACCATCTGCCAATGGATCAAGGACTTCCTGACCAACCGCCCCCAGACCGTCAAAATAGGCCCTCACCTCTCCTCCACCATTACACTGAGCACCGGCTCACCACAGGGCTGTGTGTTGAGCCCCATCCTTTACTCCCTCTACACTCACGACTGCGCCCCCACCCATCCCACCAACACCATCATCAAGTTCGCGGATGACACGACTGTGGTTGGACTCATCTCAGGAGGAGATGAGACAGCCTACAGGGATGAAATCCAAAGGCTGGCAGCATGGTGTTCAGTGAACAATCTTGTCCTGAACTCCTCCAAAACAAAGGAACTTATAATTGACTTCAGGAAAACCAGTGCAGAACACGACCCACTCTACATCAATGGTGTCTGTGTGGAAAGGGTACCCGCTTTCAGGTTCCTGGGTACGCACATCGCAGAGGATCTTACCTGGACTACCAACACCATCACCACAGTGAAGAAGGCACAGCAGAGACTCCACTTCCTGAGGATCCTCAGGAAGACCAACCTGCAGGAGAAGCTCATGATGTCCTTCTATCGCTGCTCCATCGAGAGTGTGCTGGCATACTGTATAACCACATGGTATGCCAGCTGCTCAGAAAAGGACAGGAAGGCCCTTCAGAGGGTCATCACGACGGCCCAGAAGATCATCGGCTGCTCACTGCCCTCCCTGGAGCACCTGTTCAGCCTACGCTGCCTCAGTAGAGCAGGCAAAATAATAAAAGATCCATCCCACCCCGGCCACCGTCTGTTTGTTCATCTGCCCTCTGGTCGACGTTTCAGGTCGATCAAATCCCGAACAAACAGACTTAAGAACAGTTTTTACCCCAGGGCCATACGAGAACTGAACACTACTTTCTGCACTAGGTAACACTGTTAAAACTTTTGTACTTAATATAATTGTATTTATTTGTTTTTGCATTTATTGCATACATGTTTTTACGCACCGTCAGGATTGGCTATTTTTTTAATTTCGTTGTACTCGTTGCAATGACAATAAATGAATATTATTATTATTATTATTATTATTATTATTATGTGTGTATGTATGCGCGTTCCCGAAATACAGCCAAAACGGTAGTCAAATCAAGTCAAGTCAATTCTATTTGTATAGCACATATAAAAACAACCCACGTTGACCAAAGTGCTGTACATCAGTTCAGGTACTAAGAAACGAACATACAATGGCACACAAACATAACAGCACATACATAAACAGTTCTAGATTCAAGATTCAAGATTCAAGATAGCTTTATTTGTCATCCAAATTGGACGAAATTCAGTCACCCACAGTCCAACAATAAAAGCATTAAAATAGGCATTAAAATAGGCATTAAAATTACACAACCCCAAAAACACACAAAAAAAGAAACATCCATCAAAGAAACATCCATCACAGTGAGTCTCCTCCAGTCCTCTCCTCACTGTAATGGAAGGCCACAATGTATTTTCCCTTCTCCTGCCGTCTTCTCCCGCGGTCAGGTTGTTGTGGTTGCAGGCCGCGCCGGCCGGTCTGCAGCGGCCCGAGCCTAAGGCGAGTCGCAGCCGCTCCCGCAGCCTCCGAAGACGGCCGGCTCCGCTGATGATAAGTCCGATCCCCGGCGGGCGAACACGCTGCCGCTGTTGCTGCACGTCGGGGCGGTCGTGGCTCCCGACATTGAAGCCCCCGCCCAGCAGAGAAAAATCCCGCGGCCTATTTTAGACCGCGCCGGACGGTGAAATGTCCGCGACCCAAGCCCCGCGATCCGGGGCGGGCGAACATGCTGCCGCTGCCGGAGCACCTGATGTCGGCATCCACGCGGCCCGAGCCTAAGGCGAGTCGCAGCCGCTCCCGCAGCCTCCGAAGACGGCCGGCTCCGCTGATGGTAAGTCCGATCCGCGGGCTCTGCGAACCGGAGCCCTGGAGGCCGCCAGCTCCAGGAGTTGGGCCGATGGTAGGCCGCAGAAGGAACGGAGACAACACCCAGAAAACAAAGGTCGGGTCTCCGTTCGGAAGGGACACATCTACAATTTTACAGTTCCCCCCCCTCCCCCCCACACACACACATAGTACACAAACACAAAAACACGGCATCACAACTACAATTAAGACAAAAAAAACAACAAAAACACAAAGACAAATGGACCGCAGGTAAGCCGCAGCTGCTATGGCAGCGCCGCCATTTTGGTACGTTGGTACGCCGCCATTTCACAGCGCCCCCTCAGAGGGCCTCAAACGCTGTGGAGTAGAGATAGGTTTTGAGCCTGGACTTAAAGGAGTCGATGGAGGGGGCAGTTCTGATGGGGAGAGGGTTGCTGTTCCACAATCTAGGAGCTGCAACTGTAAAAGCGCAGTCACCCCTGAGCTTAAGGTACACAATAGCTCAACAATTTTAGGCCCACCTTACTCACCATTCGCCTGCGGTGTGTATTTCGAGTTTCGTTGCAATTTAAAAGGAATTAACTTTATAAACTTTGATAAATGCTCTCCCCCAGCCCCCCGTGCGCAGCAGTGCCCGGAGGACTGGCGCCCGTCCCGGGTCGTCTAGTGCCTATTAAACCCCGCCAAGTCTCCTACTACCCATTCACACTTGGGATGATTTACAGTGGCCAATTCATCTGCAGCGAGGCCTATTTCCATGCTCTATGAGTCTCGAGTCAAACATTATGGAAACAAGTTATTTGGCCAAACTTGCCCGAGCCAAACATCGACAATGGTCCAATTGGTCCATTGTTTGGCCCATATCTCTCTAAACCTACCCTATCCATGAACCTGTCTAAATGTTTTTTGTTTTAATGTTGCGATAGTACCTGCCTCAACTACCTCCTCTGGCAGCTTGTTCCATATACTTAACACCCTATGTGTAAAAAAAAATGCCCCTCAGCTTTCTATTAAATCATCCCCCCCCCCTCTTCCCCCATCCCCCCCCCCCTCTCCCCCATCCCTCACCTGCAACTAATAAATCTTAACCCCCCCCCCCCCTCACCTGAAAGGACCTTCGGAGAACAATGGTATTAGTATAGAACTAAAGCTTCTAAGGTTCAGTTGGGGGCATGACTTTCATCTGTTAGTAGTTTTTCATTCTGGATAGAATTACTGAAGTATTGAAATCTGTTCCTGTCTGCCTCACCCTTTAACAAATCGGTTGGCAATACAACGAGCACATCTTTACTTCAAACCTGCCAACATTTGAGATGCTGAGCGGTGACGGAGAAAACCTGGATGCCAATTTTAAGCACAGCGACTGTTCAAAAATGCTGCATGTCAAAATTCAGAATTGATTTAGCTATCAAAGAAAGAATCAGCAGATCAAGCTTTTCTCTGAGGAAAAGAAAAAAGATCTTCAGATGAAAAAAAGACACCAACTGTTGGAGTAACTCAGCGGGGTCGGGCAGCTTCTCTGGAGAACATGGAGAGGTGACGTCTCGGGTCGGGACCCTTCTTCCGATCTTCAGGTGACCCACTCTCCCGGATTATTCTCAATGGTTCCACACGCAAATGTTTAATTGCGCGGCATTTGCCTGGTTGAGATCCGTGAGAATGAAAAGAATCCTTGATCAGCGAAAGTGACTGAAACTGCTGGATGAGAGAAAACATCCAACTAATTCACCCTCATCATTTTGGAGAGTTCATAAGTTCACAAGAGTCAGGAGAAGAATTAAGGGCCTGTCCCACCTAGGCGATTTTATAGGCGACTGCCGGCGATTGTCAAAGTCGTAGCAGAACGCCTAAATTTTATTTTACCCTACGGCAATGACCACGACAATGCCGAGTCAGGTCGATACAAGTTACTTTTTTTGTGAAACTAGCACCTGGCTAAGAGATTACACCGTCTTCGGAAACATCGCAAAATTCCCACGCTTACCTGACCGTCAAACTGTCGCCTCCAATCTACCCGTCAAATGTCCTGACGGTAAATAAATTGGTTAAACAAAACTATCTTCTGGTATCTTCAAATGCCTTTTCTTCATTTAATATTACGTGCTTCTAAATGCATCTGCGACAACCTAGCAAACCTGGGGACAGCGCGCGACAGACAGCGCCCGCAATAAGCTACGATACCTGGCGACAAGCCAGCTGTCACCGAGAAATTTCTATCTGGAAAATTTCTCCGCGAGGCGCCGAGATCCGCTACGATTCATTGAAGACTCCTCACGATCATGCCCGCGACACCCCGGCAAACGTTCGGCGACAGCCTAGTCGCCGGCAGTCGCCTTAAAATCGCCTAAGTGGGACAGGCCCTTTAGGTTATCCGGCCCATCAAGTGTACACTGCCATTCGATCATGGCCGAACTATTGTGCTGGAGTAACTCAGCGGGTCAGGCAGCATCTTTGGAGAAAATGAACGGGTGACTTTTCGGGCGGAGACCCTTTTGAACGTTTGGCGGCACTGGGCCTACATTCGCTGGAGTTTAGAAGAATGAGGGGGGACCTCATTGAAACGTATAGACGGAGGTGCAGTGCTGCCCGAGCTCACCGGAGTGCCGCCCCTGCACCTCTGTAAACAAAAGCCAAAATAAACAGCGGGGAATTTTAACCAGCGGGGAATTTAACAGCGGCCGTTCTGGCACCAGTGACAGCTCCAACACCTAAACAATCAGCACTGCAACACTGCATGTAGAATAGTGAAAGGCTTACATCCAGAGAGTGGATGTGGAGAGGATGTGTCCTCTAGTGGGAGGTTCCAGGACAAGAGTCTACTCCGCCATTCAATCATGGCTGATCTATCTTTCCCTCACAACCCCATTCTCCTGCCTTTCCCCCCCCCTCCATAACCCCTAACACCCTTACAAATCAAGAAGGCAGGAAGACTTTTGTTTGTATCCAGTCCAGCCTCGGGAGCCCCTTCAAAGTGTTTCATGGTGAGTGGCCCTTTGAGGTGGTTTTGCAAACCGTACACTTACATCTATCTATTACGAAGGTTAACCTAGGGTGCACAATGAATCCCAGCTTTGCCAGTGGAGCTCGTAGCACGAGTACAAAATATTTAAGTATAAATCTCCAGTGTGACATCTGTGCCACCGATTCCTCTGCAAGGCCAGCAGCATAATCAAGGATGAGTCACACCCCGGCCACTCCCTCTTCTCCCCTCTCCCGCCAGGCAAAAGGTACAGGAATGTGAAAACGCACACCTCCAGATTCAGGGATCAGTTTCTTCCCAGCTGTTATCAGGCAACTGAACCATCCTACCAACAACTAGAGAGCTGCTATTTACCTCATTGGAGACCCTCATTGGACTATCTTTGATCAGACTTTACTGGACCTTATCTTGCGCTGAACATTATTCACGTGCTTTCCTTTGAAGCGGAAGTGGCGGCGCCTAACGGCTGCGGCTCGCTAGCAGTCTGTTCGTCTTTTTTCCTCTTTTTTTTGTTGTGTGTCGGTGTTGGGATGGTTTTTTTTTTTTTTGGTTGTGTGTGTGTGGGGGGGTGGCGGTGTGGGTGGGGGGACGGGGGAAACCTTTCTCTTTTAGGTCTCTTCCTCACGGCGCGGGGTGCGGCTCGGCCGCGGGGCCTTCCATCGCCCGGCGCGGCTCGGCCGCGGGACCTAACATCGCCCGGTGCGGCTCGGCCACTGGACTTAACAGTGCCCGGTGCAGCTCGGCCGCTGGACTTAACAGTGCCCGGTGCGGCTTGGCCGCGGGGCCTTCCATCGCCCGGTGCGGCTCGGCCGCGGGACCTAACATCGCCCGGTGCGGCTCGGCCGCTGGACTTAACATTGCCCGGTGCGGCTTGGCCGCGGGGCCTAACATCGCCCGGCGCGGCTCGGCCGCGGGACTTTTCATCACTGGTGCAGCTCGGCCGCTGGACTTAACATCGCCCGGTGCGGCTTGGCCGCGGGGCCTTCCATCGCCCGGTGCGGCTCGGCTGCGGGACATAACATCGCCCGGCGCGGCTCGGCCGCGGGACTTAGCTGCGCACGGCTCGGCCGCGGGGCCTAACATCGCCCGGCTCGGCCGCGGGACGTTTCAGCGCCCGGTGCGACTCGGCCGCGGGCCATCCCCTTGCGGGGACTGTGCGGGTCGGTCGGGGACGAGCTGTCTGTCCGTGGGCATGGGGAGGAGAGTGGAAGTTTTGTTGCCTCCAACACAGTGAGGCGGTGTTTGGAGTCACTGTGATGGATGTTTGTATTGGGGTCGTGTGTCTTGTGTTCTTTTTTGTGTGACTGCTATGTAGTTTCGTTCGGTACCTTGGTACCGAATGACAAATAAAGCTCTGTTGAACTGTTGAACTGTTGAACTGTTTATCATGCATCTGGACACTGTGGACGGCTCGATTGTTACCGTGTGTTGTCTCTCTGCTGACTGGTTAGCACGCAACAAAAGCTTTTCACTGTACCTCGGTACACGTGACAATAAAGTAAACTGAACTAAACAAGACTAAATTAAACCAAACTGAACTACACTACATTACACTGCACCATGGTGCACTAAACTAAACTAAACCGATCTGTGCAATCTGTTCATTACCATGATTCAGATTGCATGGGCTCTCGGCTTAAATCCCCACAATATCCTCCCAATCCATGAGGACCTGCATAAAATTGCAGTGTTATACAATTCAACTAAACATTTGAATCCCGAGTTCTTCCAGCAGCTCAACATACCCTAAGCTGGAGTAACTCAGTGGGACAGGCAGCATCTCTGGAGAGAAGGAATGGGTGACGTTTCGGGTCGAGTCCCTTCTTCAGACTCATCTCGACCCGAAACGCTGGGTTATATCTTGCACTAAATGCTGTACCCTTTATCCTTTATCTGTGCATTGTGGATAGCTTGATTGTATTCTTGGATAGTCTTTTCCTTGACTGGACAGCAGGCAGTCCAAAACTTTTCGCTGAACCTCGGTGCAGGTGACAATGATAACCACAATTAAACTAAAGTGACACAATGTGTAGGAAGGGCCTGCAGATGCTGGTTTAAACCGAAGATAAACGCCAAAAGCTGGAGTAGCACAGCGGGTCAGGCAGCATCTCTGGAGGAAAGGAATAGGTGACGTTTCAATAGACAATAGACAATAGACAATAAGTGCAGGAGGAGGCCATTTGGCCCTTCGAGCCAGCACCGCCATTCAATGTGATCATGGCTGATCATTCTCAATCAGTACCCCATTCCTGCCTTCTCCCCATACCCCCTGACTCCGCTATCCTTAAGAGCTCTATCCAGCTCTCTCTTGAATGCATTCAGAGAATTGGCCTCCACTGCCTTCTGAGGCAGAGAATTCCACAGATTCACAACTCTCTGAATGAAAAGGTTTTTCCTCATCTCAGTTCTAAATGGCCTACCCCTTATTCTTAAACTGTGGCCCCTGGTTCTGGACTCCCCCAACATTGGGAACATGTTTCCTGCCTCTAACGTGTCCAACCCCTTAATAATCTTATACGTTTCGATAAGTTTCGGGTCGTGACCCTTCTTCAGACTAAGAGACAAAGGGAGAGGGAAACGAGAGATGTACACAGTGACGTAGACTAAAGTGACCATCTGGGAAAGGCAGGAGACATAGCTTCTTATCAAAAAACGTTGTCTCAAAAACTACACAGGCAGATTCTTTTGATTTGCTACTCCTTGATATTAAATTGCATAAAGCTGTTTTCATTTCAACATTAGGCAATCAAACATCTATTTCTTTCCAGAGAAATGCATGGTAATAACCATTTCTGCATCATTTCACAGCATTCAGATAATGTGACTTAACATCAGTCACTCTGGCAACCTGTTGACAAGGAGACCCACACATGTCACATCATTTGCTATGCAATATATTTCATAAGTACATAACTTATAGGAGCACAATGAGGCCATTCGGCCCATCAGGTCTCCTCCGCCACTCAATCATGGCTGATCGATCTTCCCCTCTCGACCTCATTTTCCTGTCTTCTACCCATAACGCTCCAAATCATCCATGTTGACTAGATTTCATGGATGAATTGTGCCTATTTCTATCCTGTACAATCCATTCCTAATTGTTAACTGTATGTTTGTGTTGTCATTTGTGAGCGGAGCACCAAGGCACATTCCTTGTATATGCACATACTTGGCCAATAAACTTATTCATTCATTCATTCATTCATTCATGACTAATCAAATTGTTGGGGGAGTCCAGAACCACAGGGGCCACAGTCTTAGAATAAAGGGGAGGCCATTTAAATCTGAGGTGAGAAGGAACGTTTTCACTCAGAGAGTTGTGAATTTGTGGAATTCTCTGCCACAGAGGGCAGTGGAGGCCAAATCACTGGATTTAAGAGAGAGTTAGATAGAGCTCTGGGGGCTAGTGGAATCAAGGGATATGGGGAGAAGTTGTGCACAGGTTACTGATTGTGGATGATCAGCCATGATCCCAATGAATGGCGGTGCTGGCTCCAAGGGCCGAATGGCCTCCTCCTGCACCTATTTTCTATGTTTCTATGTAATCAGTTTCACACTCTGCACTTGTGACTCTTGCCCCCAAACTATCTCCTCTATTTTGAAAAGTTGCGACTAAATCTAATCATGCCACTTCTTCAGGCACAGGGACCAGGGCACCCTGGATCATGACACTAAAACGCAGAGAAAAAAACATTTTGTTATTTTATCATTTTGTTATCTAGTTTAGTTTAGTTTAGAGATACAGCGTGGAAACAGGCCTATTGGGCCACCGAGTCCACACCGACCAGCAATCCCCGCGTATTAACACTATCCTGCGCACACTAACGACAATTTACAATGTTACCGATGTCGATTAACCTACACACCATACGCCTTTGGAGTGTGGGTGGAAACCAGAGCACCTGGAGAAAAAAACACAAGGTCGCAGGGAAAAGGTACAAACTCTGTACAAACAGCACCCGTGGTCAGGATCGAACCTGGGTCTCTGGCGCTGTAAGGCAGCAACTCTAGCCACCGTGCTACTGATGTCCGATCTTCCAGTGATAAATTGTACCCAAGATGCATCCCATTTCATGAAGGTACAGATAGGACCATCTTTCAAAGAGTATAAGAAAATAACTGCAGATGCTGGTACAAATCGAAGGTATTTATTCACAAAATGCTGGAGTAACTCAGCAGGTCAGGCAGCATCTCAGGAGAGAAGGAATGGGTGACGTTTCGGGTCGAGACCCTTCTTCAGACTCGAAACATCACCCATTCCTTCTCTCCCGAGATGCTGCCTGACCAGCATTTTGTGAATAAATACCGTCTTTCAAAGACATGCATGTTCGAACCTGGGACTCTGGCGCTGTAAGGCAGCAACTCGACCACTGTGCCACCGAGCATATAGATTGCTCTATGACAATAAAATGCTTTGCTTTGAATGCTTTGTCAAAGATTTGCTCAGAAGTGATGGACTGAATGTTTCTGGGGTGATTCAGGGATCAGTAATCCTTCCGAGTCACATCGTTTGGCGTCTCAGATGCAGAATACCATCACAGCGAGATGAAGCATCGCAAGGACAAAGATATGTCATGCAAATGGATGAAAACTGTGGTCAAAAGCCACTTGAACACAAGTAATCATTGAGATTTAGACTTCAGACTTGAGTGAGATAGCGTGGTACCAGGCCCTTCGGCCCACCGAGTCTGCACCGACCAGCGATCGATCACCTAATACACTAGCACGGACCGACACGATAGGACCAATTTCCATTTTGCAGAAGCCAATTAACCCACAAACCTGTGCGTCTTTGGAGCGTGGGAGGAAACCGGTGCAACCCAGAGGAAAGTCACGAGGTCAGAGATCGTACAAACTCCGTGCAGACAGCATCTGCGGTCAGGACTGCAGCTGCAACTTTATTACTGCGCCACCGTGCCACCTCATTCGGAGACAGTAAGACTGGTGGGAGAACTGGGGAGGGGATGGAGAGGGAGGGAAAGCAAGGGCTACTTGAAGTTAGAGAAGTCAATGTTCGTACCGCTGGGATGTAAGCTGCCCAAGTGACATATCAGGTGCTGTTCCTCCAATTTGCGCTGGGCCTCACTCTGACATTGGAGGAGGCCCCAGGACAGAAAGGTCAGTGTGGGAATGGGAGGTGGAGTTAAAATGTTGAGCATATGTGGGTTGTGATATTAAGGCCTCTATGAATATGAATCAAAACGCGACCAGTTTCTAAGCTGTGTAACTCAATAACACCACGACTCTGCTTCTATTGACGTTTTTTTCTTTTAACCTTTCCATCTTTCCTGGGCTCGAGAAGGATTCCCACATCTTCTTAGCTAAAGCTGTCCCTCGGCAATTCGGTTTTCTTCTTTCACGCTAAACACTTATATTCCTCAGAACAACTTTTAAACTTCTGGAAAATCCATCGCAAGTAAGTCCATCAAAGCCTTTGCTACAGCTTCCCATTACTGGCAAGACTCCACTGGCATTAGTCACGCAGCAGGATACGATGTATGAGAAACCAACTCATCGGAAAGATAATCCTCCAGTCTTCCCTCTCCTCTCAACTCTCTCTCGCTCTGCCAAGACCACTCTCTATTTTGTCAATATGTTGGTGATCAATGCTTCTTTGATTTATTTTTTTTCCGCCAACTCCAAATGCACATCATTTATGCTGCAAATCATATTATTACTGGATTTCAAAACTACAGATTAATTTTTTTCTACCTTCTGCTCTCTACAGTCAGATGGAAAGGCCCGCATTTAGAATACTGTGTTCGGTTCTGGCCGCCGTGTAAAAGGAAAGATGTTGTCAAGCTGGAAAGGGTAGAGAGAAGATTTACAAGGACTCGAGGGTCTGAGCTGTAGGGAGAGTTGAGGAGGCTGGCATTCTTTGATGCTTCTTTGGAGCGCAGGAGGATGAGGGGAGATCTTATAGAGGCTTTAATTTAGTTTAGTTTAGTGATACAGGTCCTTCGGCCCACCGAGTCCGCACCGACCAGCGATCCCCGCACATTAACACTGTCCGTCACACGCTAGGGACAATTTACATTTATACCTAAGTATACAAACCCAAGCTAATTAACCTATAAACCTGTATGTCTTTGGAGTGTGGGAGGAAACCGAAGACGTCGGAGAAAACACACGAGTCACAGGGAGAACGTACAAACTCTGAACTGACAGCACCCGTAGTAAGGATCGAACCCAGGTCTCTGGCGCTGCAAGCGCAGTAAGGCAGCAACTCTACCGCTGCACCGCCGTGCCACTGTGTATAAAATCATGAGAGGAAGAGACGAATAGATCAGGTAGATGCACAGAGTTTCTTGCCCAGAGTAGGGGAATCGAGGACCAGAGGACATAGGTTTAAGGTGAAAGGGAAAGCATTTAATAGAAATCTGTGGGGGAACTTATTCACACAATGGGTGGTGGGTGTATGGAACGAGCTGCCAGAGGAGGTAGTCGAGGCGGGGGCTATTCCAACGTTTAAGAAGCAGTTAGACAGGTACATGGATAGGACAGGTTTGGAGGCATGTAGGCCAAATGCTGGAAGGTGGGATCAGTGTAGCTAATTGTAGATTGTCCCAAGTGTGTAGGATAGTGCTAGTGTACAGGGATCACTGGTTGGCATGGACTCAGTGGGCCGAACGGCCTGTTTCTGCGCTGTATTTCTGAAGTCTAAAGCAAAGTCTTTTGTAATTCTCCTGTTAAGTGCCTTGGGCCAATTTACTCTGCTTAAAATGATATATTAATGTGCATTGTTGAACTAAAATAATGTTGTTATGGACCTCAATTTCCCTTAAATCAGCACATCTCATTTGCTCCAGTAACATAAATTATCTTTAGACCATGCCTTCTAATCGGTAGTAAGGAAGGCAAATTCAATGCCACCATTTATATCAAGAGGACTGGAATACAAAAACAGAGATGTAATGCTGAGGCTCTATAAGTCTCTGATCAGGCCACATTTGGAGTACTGGGAGCAAATTTGGGCCCCATATCTGAGGAAAGGGTTCAGAGAAGGTTTACAAGAATGATTCCAGGAATGAGTGGGTTAGGATATGATGAGCTCTTGACAGCACTAGGCCTCTACTCACTGGAGTTTAGAAGGTTGAGGAGGGACCTCATTGAAACTTACAGAATAATGAAAGGCCTGGATAGAGTGGATGTGGAAAGGATGTTTCCATTGGTGGGAGAGTCCAGGAGCAGAGGTCATAGCCTCAGAATTAAAGGGCGCTCTTTTAGAAAGGAGGTGAGGAGGAACTTCTAGAGTAGTTAATCTGTGGAACTCATTGCCACAGAGGGCTGTGGAGCTCAAGTCAGTGGATATTTTTAAGGCAGAGGTAGACAAATACTTGACGAGAACGGGTGTCAAGGGTGACGGGGAGAAGGCAGGAAAATGGGATTAGGCGGCAGAGATCAGCCATGATTCAATAGCAGAGTGGACTCGATGGGCCGAATGGCCTAATTCTACTCCTATCACTTGTGAACCTGTGAAGCATACTGCGTTCAACAAAATCCCCTCCTTCCCGGCCAGCCCCCAATCCACCTCAAAAGATGAACAAAGATAATGTCAGCTATTAGATCGACACAAAAAGCTGGAGTAACTCAGCGGGACCGGCAGCATCTCTGGATAGAAGGAATGGGTGACGTTTCGGGTCGAGACTCTTCTTCAGACTGGTTTGCTATGTTTGCCATTTCTTCTTCTGCGCTACACGTGACCTTGCGGTATCACCAATGACCTCAATGTTCAAGATTGGACAGTGGAATCCCCCCTCCCCACCACCGAGATCTATTCTTCAAGAACCACAATTTGCATTTATATAGCAAATAATCCCAATGTACTTCACAGAAGAAGCACCAAATCGAATTTGACATTTTGCAAATTAAGCAAGAACAAAAGGGAATTCTATTTTGGTGCTGGTGGAGATAAAAAGGTCAAAGGAATGTAAAATGTTGGAGACATTCAGCAGGTCAGGCAGTATGCTGGAAGAGAAATAACGTTAATGTTTCAGATCGTACATGTGGAGCATTGTGTGTAGTGCTGGTCGCCCAGCTATGTAAAAACAAAAATAAAGTGGCAGTGGCAGAGTAACGGTAGAGCTACTGCCTTACAGCACCAGAGACCCGGGTTCGATCCTAACTATGGGGGCTGTCTGTACGGAGTTTGTACGTTCTCCCCGTGACCAGCGTGGGTTTTCTCCAAGATCTTCGGATTCCTCCCACACTCCAAAGACGTTTGTTCCCAAAATACAGCCAAAACGGTACACGATAGCGCAACAATTTTAGGCCCACCCTACTCACCATTCCCCGTCGGTCTCAATTGATCATGTTTTGTTATATTTTAAAAGCAATTAACTTAATAAATGCGCTTCCCCCCCCCCCCCCCCCGCAGGGAAGATCGGCGCCCGTCCCGGCGTGCCCCGCGCCTGCCCGTCCTCCCGTGGTGCAGCGTGGCGGCAGAGGGTCAAAGAAGATGGCCGTCGTCGTTGAGCTGCCGCTGCAGGAGATGTTTCCACCCAACGGGTCCATGGCTCGCTCTGGACACGCAGGGCCGAGGTGAGTGGCTCCCTTTCCCCTCTCCTCCCCCCCCTCGCCTGCACATGGCCCCGGGGGAGACTCCCCGGCTGGCAACAGGTCCACGGGTCGTCAGTTAGAGGAGGGTTGCCGGGCCCGCAGGAGAGGTTTGGGCCCAACGGGTCCACTTGGTCTAGTTTATTATTATGGAACTTGCATCAAGCTGTCAGTAAAAACACTTTTGGGTGCCCAGCCATCTCAAATTGTCACCAACTCCTTGAGTTAGTGAAGTGGCAAAAGGAAATGAAAATTCCATCTCTTCAGTTACAGAGGGTCAGAGTTTGTGGCTGTGCTTTGTTGAGCTGGAATTAAATTTGCAGCAAAACTTACTTCAGTTGAGGCAGTAACATAGAACTGAGAAACACGTCACCAATCTCAGACGGCTGGTTGAAGTTTACTTTAGTTTAGTCTAGTTTATTATTCCCATGCGTAACGAGGTACAATGAAAAATATTTTTGTTGCATGCTGTCAAGTCAGCGGAAAGATTATACATGATTACAATCAAGCCATCCACAGGGTATAGATACAGGATAAAGGGAATAACATATAGAGCAAGGTTAAGTCCAGTAAAGTCCAATTAAAGATAGTCCGAGGGTCTCCAATGAGGTGGATGGTCAGTCAGGTGATAGGATGGTTCAGTTGCCTGATAACGGATGGGAAGAAACTGTCCCTGAAGCTGGAGGTGTACGATTTTAACCCTCTGTACCTCTTGCCTGATGGGAGAGGGGAGAAGAGGGAGTTTCCGGGGTGAGCCTGTCCTTGATTATGCTGCTGGACTTGCTGAGGCAGTGAAATAGTTCATGTTGGTAAATTATTAGCTTCATATTTCATAATCATTTCCGGTTCGGCACGGTGGCAGAGTTGCTGCCTGACAGCGTGTATCCAATCCTGACTACGGGTGCTGCCTGACAACGTTCTCCCCGTGACCTGCAAAGGTTTCCTCCAGGAGCTCCCACACTCCAAAGTTTTCTGCCACACTCCAAAGACGTACGGGTTTGTAGGCAAATTGGCTTGGTAAAATTGTAAAATGTCCCCAGTGCGTGTAGGATAGTGTTCGTGTGTGGGGATGGCTGGTCGTCACGGACTCAATGGGCCGAAGGGCCTGTTGCCGTACTGTTTCTCTGAACTTAGCTAAATTATACTAAATTTCATTGCACAATGTGTTTCAAATCCAAAAGTGGTTCTGGAACTCAAAACTTCTGTGCTCTGGCTGTTTTTGATATCTATAAAGATTGTTGTCGTCATTTACAACCTTGTGCGCATGAAACTGTGAATAAATTGGCAGGCAGTCGCAGGAGTTAATTTACTCTGACACTTTGGGATTTGCACTTTGTTTCTGTCTGTGTGCGGATTATGGCAAAGCGATATTTTAAAATTGGGTAGCTGTCTCCCAGTCCTTCTCATCATCCCCTGCCTCCTATCACCTCAGCTAGTTAAAAAGGTTAATTCCCGGAAAGGCGGGACTGTCACATGTTGAAAGACTGGAGCGGCTAGGCTTGTATACACTGGAATATAGAAGGACGAGAGGGGATCTTATCGAAACATATAAGATTATTAAGGGGTTGGACACGTTAGAGGCAGGAAACATGTTTCCAATGTTGGGGGAGTCCAGAACCAGCGGCCACAGTTTAAGAATAAGGGGTAGGCCATTTAGAACGGAGATGAGGAAAAAAAATCTTTTCAGTCAGAGAGTTGTAAATCTGTGGAATTCACTGCCTCAGAAGGCAGTGCAGGCCAATTCTCTGAATGCATTCAAGAGAGAGCTAGATAGAGCTCTTAAGGATAGCGGAGTCAGGGGGTATGGGGAGAAGGTACTGATTGAGAATGATCAGCCATGATCACATTGAATGGTGGTGCTGGCTCGAAGGGCCGAATGGCCTACTCCTGCACCTATTGTCTATTGTCTATTGTCTATTGTCTATTGTCTATTGTCTATTGTCTAAAAGCCTGTTGTTTCAATCCCCAATAGTTTTTATTAATTTATTGTTACCTGTACCGAGGTGCAGTGAAATCCTTTTGTTGCATGCTAACCAGTTGGCGGAAAGACAATACATAATTACAATAGAGCCATCCACAGTGTACAGATACATGATAAGGGAATCATGTTTAGTGCAGGGTAAAGCCAGTAAAGTTCGATCGAATATAATCCGAGGGTCACAAAATGAGGTGGACAGTAGTTCAGGACAGCTCTCTAGCTGTGGTAGGGTGGGTCAGTTGCCTGAACTATGTATTATAACAAATACATTGAACTATTCGATGAGAATGATACAATCTTACTTAATACTTAATTCCTTGGAACCATCATCTCCAGGGAGCTTAAATGCGGGGCCACCATCGACTCCACAGTCAAAAAGGCCCAACAGAGGATGTACTTCCTGCGGCAACTGAGGAAACACAATCTGCCACAGGCAATGATGGTCCAATTCTATACTGCTATCATTGAGTCCGTCCTCACCTTCTCCATCATGGTCTGGTTTGGCTCAGCCACCAAGCACGACATCCGGAGGCTGCAACGGATCGTTCCCACAGCTGAGAAGGTTGTTGGCTGCAACCTTCCCCCCATTGACGAACTGTCAACTGCAAGGGCCAGGAAGCGAGCGGGCAAGATCATCTCTGACCCCTCTCACCATGGCCACAAACTCTTTGAAGCACTTCCCTCTGGAAGGCAACTCCGGACTGTCAAAGCAGCCACAGCCAGACATTAAAACAGCTTTTTCCACGAGTAGTAGTTCTACTCAATAACCAAAGTCTGTAGTCTAATTTTTGCTCTGGTTTATTTTCACCCACATGTTTAGACCGTAATGGCGTACCCTTATTGTTTTGATGTGTTTATGCTTTATTCTTAATTGTTAACTGTTGTGATTTGTGAGCGGAGCACCAAGGCACATTCCTTGTATATGCACATACATGGCCAATAAACTCATTCATTCATTCATTCATTCATTCATTCATTCATTCATTCATTCATTCATACCTTCATGAATCACCTGCAAAAGTCCAGAAAAACAGTCAGAGCTGCTGCCTTATGGCACCAGAGACCCCGGTTTGATCCTGACTATGGGTGCAGAGTGGGTTTTCTCCGGGTACTCCGGTTTCCTCCCACACTCCAAAGACATACAAGTTGGTAGTTAATTCGCTTGGTAGTTAATTGGCTTGGTAAATGTAAAAATTGTCCCTAGTGGGTATTGGATATAGTTAATGTGCGGGAATCGCTGGTCGGCGCGGACCCGGTGGGCCGAAAGGGCCCGTTTCCGTGCAGTGTCTCGAAACTAAATCCTCCCACACTCCAAAGACGTGCAGGGTTGTAGATTAATTGGCTTCTGTAAATTGCAAACTGTCCCTAGTGTGTGTAGGATAGTGCTAGTGTATGGGAGGGTTCGTTGGTCGGCTGGGACTCGGTGGGCCAAAGTGCCTGTTTCCACACTGTATCTCTAAAAGTCTAAAAAAATAAAAAGTGAAAAAGTCAAAAAAAAATCTAGAGAATCAAAGACCAGGGTCATGGTCTAAGGATGAGGGGTGGGCAATTAAAAACTGAGATGAGGAATGGTTTCCTGTCCCAGAGGGTGGTGAGACTTTGTGATTTTTTACCATTGAAAGCAGTCAAAGGCAAATGTGAAGTATACTCCAGAAGGAATTCAAAATTGTTCTTAGGATGAGAAGGATCGGGGGATGTGGGGATGCGGGGAGAAATGCAATGCTAGCATTTATTTCAAGAGGACTAGAATACAATAACAGGGATGTATTGCTGAGACTCCATAAGGCGCTGGTCAGGCCACATTTGCAGCATTGTCAGCAATTTTGGGCAACATAGCAACTTTGGGCTGCACACTGGCGCAGCGGTAGAGTTGCTGCCTTACAGCGAACGCAGCACCGGAGACCCGCGTTCGATCCCAACTACAGGTGCTGTCCGTACGGAGTTTGTACGTTCTACCCATGACCTGCGTGGGTTTTCTTCCAGATCTTCGGTTTCCTCCCACACTTCAAAGACGTACAGGTGTGTAGGTTAATTGGCTTGGTAAATGTAAAAATTGTCCCTAGTGTGCGTAAGATAGTGTTAAAATGCGGGGGTCGCTGGTCGGCGCGGACCCGGTGGGCCGAAGGGCCTATTTCCGCGCTGTATCTCTAAACTGAACTAAACATACATGAGGGAGGATGAACTGGCTCTGGAGAGGGTCCAGAGGAGGTTTACAAAAATGATCCTTGGAATTAATGGGTTAGCATATGATGAGCATTTGATGGCACTGGACCTGTACTCGCTGGAGTTTAGAAGGATGAGGGGGGACCTCATTGAAACTTACCGTAGAGTGAAAGGCTTGGATAGAGTGGATGTGGAGAGGATGTTTCCCCTTGCAGAAACATATAACATTCTTAAAGGTTTGGACAGGCTAGATGATCAGCCATGATCATATTGAATGATGGTGCTGGCTCGAAGGGCCGAATGACCTACTCCTGCACCTATTTTTCTACGTTTCTATGTTTCTAGTGGGAGGGTCTACGACTAGAGGCCATAGCTTCAGAATTAAAGGACGTTCCTTTCGGAAAGAGATAAGGAGGAATATCTTTCGTCAGATGGTGGTGAATCTGTGGAATTCATTGCCACAGAAGGCTGTGGAGGCCAAGTCAATGGGTATTTTTAAGGCAGAGATAGCCTGATTCTTGATTAGTACAGGTGTCAGATGGGGATCAGGCAGGAAAATGGGCTAAGGCGGGAGAGAAAGATCAGGCATGATTGAATGGCGGAGTAGACTTGATGGGCCGAATGGCCTAATTCTGCTCATATCACATGACTTTGTGACCTTAAAGTAAGGGCAGCTTACTGGAAAAAAAGACACAAAAGTGCTGACATTCTTGCAGGTTTGTTTACTTATTAAATGGATTGAAGAAGTGAAAAAAGATTCAATCTTCGTTTTCTGCTGCATGACCTTCAAGGGAAATATGTGTTATGGCTGGGGCTTGAATTATATCCTACTTGCTAGCACTACATCCAATCTAACAGTGACCACACATTATACACTACCTCAAACTTTAGTTCCATCAATCACACAGTGTATTTACTGATTCAAATTTTTTTAAAATTAAATTTACTGATTCAAAATGCACTGCTTCTCCAAGAGATCACAAATGTAGAGTAGTCAAAGACACACTCACAAATGAACAACACTAAAGTGCAGGAGTAACCAATGGGCCAGGCAGCATTTCCGGTGAACATGAGTAGGTTTTACTGGTCGGGATCCTTCTTCTGAAGAAGGCAGCAACTCTGGAGATCAAGAATAGGTGGCGTTTCGGGTCGGGACCCTACCTCAGAAGAAGGTTCCTGACCCGAAACGCCACCTATTCATGTTCTCGAGAGATGCTGCCTGACCCGTTGAGTTACTCCAGCACTGTTTTGTGTCTTTTATTTTCAATAAAAGACCACGTGCTGTTCCTTGATTTCGGCCATGACCGCGTTGGGTGGTGGTGCAGGTTCGAAAAGTCAAGTAGTCAAGTTCGCAAGGTCCTGCGATCATTTTCAATGTTCCCAATACTTAAAAACATTGCCTCAAACCTACCGCAAAGCATTTAAAGGCAGAAATCAATTGCTCTACTCACTTAAGGACAACAAAAATCTCTCTGAGTTATATTTCTCTGGAGAGAAGGAAATTCAAAGATTGCTGTTGTATCCCCTACACATCCAAAGAGAATTCCAATTATCTCCTGATCTGTTGTAATTAGAGTCATAGTGTGACACATGTCCTCTGGTCCTCGATTCCCCTACTCTGGGCAGGAAACTCTGTGCATCTACCCGATCTATTCCTCATGATTTTATACACATCTATGAGATCAGCCCTCATCCTCCCGTGTTCCAAGGAAAATAATCCCAGCCTACTCAACCTCTCATAGAGTCATAGACTCATAGAAGGATACAAGTAGTGTAGGACAATAACTGCAGATACTGGTACAAATCGAAGGTATTCACAAAATGCTGGAGTAACTCAGCAGATCAGGCAGCATCTAGGAGAGAGGGAATGGGTGACGTTTTGGGTCGAGACCCTTCTTCAGACTCTGAAGAAGGTTCTCGACCCGAAACGTCACCCATTCCCTCTCTCCAAGATGCTGCCTGACCTGCTGAGTTACTCCAGCACTTTGTGATACCATAGAATGATACAATGTGGAAACAGGCCCTTCGGCCCAACTTGCCCACACCGGCCAACATGTCCCAGCTACACGAGTTCCTCCTGCCAGGATTTGGTCCATATCCCTCCAAACCTGTCCTACCCATGCACCTGTCCAAGTGTCTTTTAAATGCTGAGAGAGTACCTGCCTCAACTACTCCCTCTGGCAGCTCATTCCATGTACACACCACCCTGTGATTGAAAAGGTTGCATGTCAGGTTCATATTAAATCTTGCTCCTCTCACCTCTTAATGACAGCGGAGTCAAGGGATATGGGGGGAAGGCAGGAACTAGGTACTGATTGTGGATGATCAGCCATGATCGCGGTGAATGGCGGTGCTGGCTCGAAGGGCCGAATGGCCTACTCCTGCACCTATTGTCTATTGTTTATTGTCTATTTAAATATATGTCCTCTTATTTTTGATTCCTTCACTCTGGGTAAAGATTGTCTTTTTCATCCCATCTATTCCCCACATCTGGGAGCCAATGGAACACAAGCTCCATATTGATTTAAGAGCAGCACATGGCACAGCGGTAGCATTCGGGCATCTACCTGATCTATTCCTCTCATGATTTTATACACCTCTATAAGTCCTACCTGCCTGCATTTGGCCCATATCCCTCCAAACCTGTCCTATCCATGTGCCTGTTTACCTCTTTATTAAACGTTGGGATAGTCCCTGCCTCAACTACCTCCACTACCTAAGATAGACACAAAAAGCGGGAGTAACTCAGCGGGACAGGCAGCATCTCTGGAGAGAAGGAATGGGTGACGTTTTGGGTCAAGACCATTCTTCTGAAGAAATTGGCTCTTCGGCCCAACTTGCCTACACCGTCCAACATGTCCCAGCTACACGAGTGCCACCTGCCTGCGTTTGGTCCATATCCCTCCAAACCTGTCCTATCCATGTATCTGTCTCAGAATAGTCATTCAGTCATTCAGCATAGAAAATACTATGGTCATCCAACTTAAAGATGCCCATTAGGATTTTATAAACTTTTATCACGTTGCCTCTCAGGCTCCTTTGCGCCAGAGGGAACAGTCCCAACTTATCCAATCTCTCTTTGTAGCATAGGTCCTCTTGTTCCAGTTACATCATTGTTAATCTTTTCCGCAACCTCTCTAGCTTAATCGCACTTTTCTTATGGCATGAAAACCAGAACTTCATACAATGCTCTAGTGTGGTCTCACCAACGTCTTGCATAGCTTTAAGTTTTTAAAGTTTTTTAACAAATATAGCGAGGAAATAGGCCCTTCGGCCCACCGCGTCCGCACTGACCAGCGATCCTGCACATCAACACTATCCCACACACACTAGGGACAATTTACAACTAGACCAAGCCAATTACCCTACAAACCTGTACGTCATCGGAGTGTGGGAGGAAACCGAAGATCCCGGAGAAAACCCACGCGGGACATGGGGAGAACGTACAAACTCTGAACAGACAAGCACCCGTAGTCAGGATCGAACCCGGGTCTCTGGCGCTGTAAGGCAGCCACTCTACTGCTGTGCCACCATTCTCAACTCTTGTGTCTCAACTCTTCTACTTAATGCCCGAACTTATGAAGGCAAATGTGCTCTATGTTTTTTTCTCCCCCTTTCTAATTATGTGGCTTTAATCAGGGAACAATGTACTTGTACCCCCATGTCATAGAGTCCTACAGCGCGGAAACAGGCCCTTCGGCCCAACTTGCCCACACTGGCCAACATGCCCCATCTACACTAGTCCCACCTGCCTGTTCTTGGCCCATATTGCTCAACACCTGAGCTATCCATGTACCTGTCTAAATGTTTCCTCAACGACCTCCTCGTTCCATACACCCACCACCCTTTGTGTAAAATCGGTATGATGGTAAATATTCTAAAGAAGCGGAAAATGCTTTTTCGACACAGGGGGGGAGGAACGAGGGGGAGGGGGGAGGGGGAGGAAGGAGGGGGAGGGGGGAGGGAGTGGGGAGAGGAGCGGGAGGGGGAGGGAGGGAGGGGAGAGGAGGGCGGGAGGGAGGAGGGAGGGGGGAGAGGAACGGGAGGGGGGAAGGGAGAGGAGGGAGGGAGGGGAGAGGGGAGGGGGGAGTGGGGAGAGGAGCGGGAGGGGGAGGGACGGAGGGGAGAGGAGGGAGGGAGGGGAGGAGAGGGGAGGGGGAGGGAGGGGGGTGAGAAGCGGGAGGGGAGAGGAGGGCGGGAGGGGGGAGGGAGGGGGAGAGGAGCGGGAGGGGGGAAGGGAGAGGAGGGAGGGAGGAGGGAGGGGAGAGGGGAGGGGGGAGTGGGGAGAGGAGCGGGAGGGGGAGGGACGGAGGGGAAAGGAGGGAGGGAGGGGAGGAGAGGGGAGGGGGAGGGAGGGGGGTGAGAAGCGGGAGGGGAGGGAGGGGAGAGGAGGGCGGGAGGGGGGAGGGAGGGGGAGAGGAGCGGGAGGGGGGAAGGGAGAGGAGGGAGGGAGGGGAGAGGGGAGGGGGGAGTGGGGAGAGGAGCGGGAGGGGGAGGGACGGAGGGGAAAGGAGGGAGGGAGGGGAGGAGAGGGGAGGGGAGGGAGGGGGGAGAGAAGCGGGAGGGGGAGGGAGGGAAGGGAGAGGAGGGAGGGAGGGGGGGGAGAGGGGAGAGGGGAGGGGGAAGTGGGGGAGGAGAGGGTGCTGCACCAATGCAGGAGAGAATTGGGCCCAACAAGTCTACTTGGTCCAGTATGCTTTAAAATATAGCATACTGAGATTTGTATGTGTGTTAATTTTGGTTCCTTTCTTATAATTTAAGACCTTTAACTGAATGGGTGCCTGAAAAAATAATGGTTCTCTTGCAGGATTTGAGCCCATTTATTCTTCACAAAGCTGGGTAAGCTTAATAAACTGAGCAAATGCTGCATAATGAACAATTAAAGCAAGATCACTCCTGGGCACATAAGTGCCATTCATACTGATTTTTTAAATAATATGCAATTGGATTTTCGTGCTTCCGGGAGTTGGGGGGGAGGATTCTGCAAATGCGCTTTTAAACATAAAAGTGAAATAAACTGAATTTGACCTATCATGTACATATATATTTTTTAATGACTTCAAAACATGTGCTTGGATGCTTCACAGATGTTTGATTTATGAAAGGAATTGGAAGCATATCAACACTGCAAGAGTCAAGAGTGTTTTATTGAACTGAATGTGCACTGAACAATAAAATCCCCACTTGCAGCAGTACAGCGGGTTTGTAAGCACAGTCCTAAATAGATAAGGCAATAAACAAACGTTAAAGAAGTTATATAAATTTAAATCCCAATTTTAGTTTAGTTTTTTAGTTTAGCGTATGGAAGTCGGGAGGTCTTGTTGCAGTTGTATAAGGCGTTGGAGAGGCTGCATTTAGAGTATTGTGTTCAGTTCTGGGCACCGTGTATGTAGGAAAGATGTTGTCAAGCTGGAAAGGGCACAGGGAAAATTTACGAGGATGTTGCCAGGACGAGAAGGTCGGAGCTATAGGGAGAGGTTGAGTAGGTTGGGACTCTACTCCTTGGAGCTTAGGAGGATGAGGGGGTGATCAAGTCGAGGTGTATAAAATCGTAAGAGGAATAGATAGGGTGGATGCACAGAGTCTCTTGCCCAGAGTAGGGGAATCGAGGACCAGAGGACATCGGTTTAAGTTGAAGGGGAAAAGATTTAATAGGAATATGAGGGCTAACTTTTTTCACACAAAGGAGTGGTGGGTGTATGGAACAAGCTGCCAGAGGAGGTAGTTGAAGCAGGGACTATCCCAACATTTAAGAAACAGTTAGATAGGTACATAGATAGGACAGGTTTGGAGGGACATGGACCAAACGTGGGCAGGTGGGACTACTGTAGCTTCTTCTACTTCTTGAGTATGGCAAGCACAGCCTAAAGTTGCAGGTCAAGGGTAGTCAGAGGATATGGGGAGAAGGCAGGAGAATGGGGTTGGGAGGGAGAGATAGATCAGCCACGATTGAATGGCGGAGTAGACTTGATGGGCCGAATGGCCTAATTCTAATTCTACTCCTATCACTTATGATGGTGTTGAACGCTGAGCTGCGGTGTATGTCCGATTTATCCAGTGCAGACTGGAGAGCCAGTGAGATCGCTTGCCCACTTGATCTATAGTGGCAGTCGGCAAATTGTGGTGGGTCCAGACTTTTAGATTTAGAGATACAGCGCAGAAACAGGCCCTTCGGCCCACCGGGTCCGCGCCGCCCAGCGATCCCCGTACATTAACGCTATCCTACACACACTAGGGACAACTTTTACATTTGCCCAGCCAATTAACCTACAAACCTGTACGTCTTTGGAGTGTGGGAGGAAACAGAAGATCTCGGAGAAAACCCACGCAGGTCATGGGGAGAACGTACAAACTCCGTACAGTACAGCACCCGTAGTCAGGATCAAACCTGGGTCTCTGGCGCTGCATTCGCTGTAAGGCAGCAACTCTACCGCTGCGCCACCGTGCCGCAGGTTGGAGTGTGTTGATTTGCACCATAGCCAACCTCTCAAAGCACTTCATCACCAAGGACATTAGTGCCACCGGTCGGTAGTCACTGGCTCACGTCACCTTGTACTGCTTATGCACCGGCAATATTGATGCTTAAGTATATCTTGAATATTAACATGCAAGGATGTGTTGCTGAAATATTAATCGCTTGGCTGCACATTTGCAGACTTAATTTTGAGTGCCAAGTGAATATGAATGTCGGTTTTTAATTACAATTAGATCGTTACAAGGGATGAGGTGAGAATGCCGTCCTGTGGAGTCAAACTGATAAAAATTTCAGGAGGAGTCTCGGAAACAGATCGTTAAGCTGCATCGTTGATGAGCCTGAAGCCAAGCCAGAACTTTCCAACGCACATGACGCAGTCTTTGGAAAAACTTGGCCCAAGATGGCGCCCAACCCAGGCGACTCTTTGTGTGCTGGTCACAGGAGCGGATCTGCAATCAAGCATCACAAACGCTCCACTCTTCTAAATCTCTGCTCCTGCGGCAACATTCCTTACTTTCACTGCGATCTTCCTAAACTTTTTTAACAGTTTTGGTCTCCTAATTTGAGGAAGGACATCCTTGCTAATGAGGCAGTGCAGCGTAGGTTCAAGAGATTGGTCCCTGGGATGGCGGGACTGTCATATGAGGGAAGGTTGGAAAGACTGGGCTTGTATTCACTGGAGTTTGGAAGGATGAGAGGGGATCTTATAGAGACGTATAAAATTATAAAAGGACTGGACAAGCTAGAAGCAGGAAAAATGTTCCCAATGTTGGTGGAGTCCAGAACCAGGGGCCACAGTCTTAGAATAAATGGTAGGCCATTTAAAACGGTGGTGAGAAGGAACTTTTTCATCCAGAGAGTTGTGAATTTGTGGAATACTCTGCCACAGAGGGCAGTGGAGGCCAAGTCACTGGATGGATTTAAGAGAGAGTTAGATAGAGCTCTGGGAGCTAGTGGAATCAAGGGACATAGGGAGAAGTTGGGCACAGGTTACTGATTGTGGATGATCAGCCATGATCACAATGAATGGCGGTGCTGGCTCGAAGGGCCGAATAGCCTCCTCCTGCACCTATTTTCTATGTTTCTATGTTTCTAAATTCCTTTCAGATCTGTCCATTCTCCATCTCTCGGGCCCAGAAAACCTACCGCCTTAACGACTCCAGATTCAGGGACAGTTTCTTCCCAGCTGTGATCAGGCAACTGAACCATCCGAACCAACAACTAGAGAGCAGTCCTGAACTACTATCTACCTCATTGGAGACCCTCGGATTATCTTTGATCAGATCTTACTGGCTTCACAGAGACTCATACAGTCATAGGCCCCAAGGCAGAAGCGTCCACTTCGCGGGGCTGGAAACTGGAAGTGTCCTGAGCTAATCCTGCTACCACCATCATCTATTGTCCAAGTGATGGCTCCCACTGATTGTCGCAGGAAGCTTGCGTCCTTTTCAGGACGGACGAAGACAGTGACGCAACATTTGAAACATGGCTGATGGACACGAAAGAAGAAGAGAGAATCATATAGTGTGGAATCTGGCCCTTTGGCCCAACTTGCCCACACCGGCCAACATGTCCCAGCTACACTAGTCCCACTTGCCTGCGTTTGGCCCATACCCCTCTCGACCTGTCCTGTCCATGTACCTGTCCAACTGTTTCTTAAACATTGCGATAGTCCCTGCCACGACTACCTCCTCTGGCAGCTCGTTCCATACACCCACCACCTTTTGTGACTCGTTCCGTACACCCACCACCTTTTACCCCTCAAATTTCTATTAAATCTTTTCCCCTTCACCTTAAACCTCAGCCTGCACCTTCAACCTTTATGTTGCACTACACATTATTCCCTTTATCATGTATCTATCTGTACACTGTGGGTTTTTATTCACAAAATGCTGGAGTAACTCAGCAGGTCAGGCAGCATCTCGGGAGGGAAGGAATGGGTGACGTTTCGGGTCGAGACCCTTCTTCAGACTGAAGACTGAAGAAGGGTCTCGACCCGAAACGTCACCCATTCCTTCTCTCCCAAGATGCTGCCTGACCTGCTGAGTTACTCCAGCGTTTTGTGAATAAAAACCTTCGATTTGTCCCAGCGTCTGCAGTTATCTTCTTATACTATCCGTACACTGTGAATGGCTCGATTGTAATCGTGTATAGTCTTTCCACTGACTGGTCGGCATGCAACAAAAGCTTTTTCACTGTACCTCGATGCACGTGATAATAAACTAGACCCAAACTCAAAACTGACCAGGCAGGACCTTGTCACTTAACTTTGCCATCAGGCAGTCCATCTGAATAACAATAAAAACAAAGTGAAAATAATTTATAACGGCTTCTGCTGTACAACAGCATTCCCTTTGAGCCGTGTCGAGGAGGAGACCTCTGTGGACATATTCCAGCCTCCCAATAGAACAGTGCTTTGTGATTATAATCAGAAAGCTTCCACTTAGCTGATTCATCAATCCCACTGAAGTCTAGATTGAATTATACTTCAGATCTATTTTTCAAAGGTCTAGGTGATGCTTCTCGCTCATTCTGTAGGCAAACTCACAGTCAGGACTTCTCGTCACTTTGTGCCTCGTTCTTATCACTGCTCGCTGCTTCTCACGTTCTCTATTACTTTCCCCTTATTTTACTGTTCTTTTTCTCTCAGTTTCCTTTGTTCTCGCCTTACTTCCCATTCCCTTCTCTTCAAAGTTTCTACTCTGTCTGTTTCACCAGATCTCTCTCCCCTCCCTGTCTCTCTCTCTCTCTCCCCGTCTCTCTCTCTCCCCCCTCCCTGCCTCTCTTTCCCCCCACGCTGTTTCGCCTTCTCTCCCTCCCATCTCTCTCTCCCTCCACTCTCTCCCACTCCCTCACCCCCCGCTCTCCCTTTCCCTGTATATATCTCTCTCTCTTCCCGTCTCTCTCTCCCACTGCTCCCCATACACTGGAATTTAGAAAGATGAGAGGGGATCTTATCGAAACATAGAAGATTATTAAGGGGTTGGACACGTTAGAGGCAGGAAACATGTTCCCAATGTTGGGGGAGTCCAGAATCAGGGACATAGTTTAAGAATAAGGGGTAGGCCATTTAGAACGGAGATGAGGAAAAACTTTTTCAGTCAGAGAGTTGTGAATCTGTGGAATTCTCTGCCTCAGAAGGCAGTGGAGGCCAATTCTCTGAATGCATTCAAGAGAGAGCTAGATAGAGCTCTTAAGGATAGCGGAGTCAGGGGGTATGGGGAGAAGGCAGGAACGGGGTACTGATTGAGAATGATCAGCCATGATCACATTGAATGGAGGTGCTGGCTCGAAGGGCCAAATGGCCTCTTCCTACACCTATTGTCTATTGTCTATTGTCTCTCTCTCTATCTCTCTATCTCTCTCTCTTCATGTTATTGATAGCCTATAATATTACCTCCGTGATGTTATTTGACTGTCAAAAATATTGCAATTTTTCGATCCCTTTTATGATCTCCCAAATCACTTACCAACCAATGAAGTTCGTGGTTTGAAGGGGCCAATACATCAAGTTATTTTTATGTTGCCTTATTTCCTTATGACATAAAAAGCCATTCAGCACTTTGAGTCTCTGCTGGCTCTCCGTGCCGTACAACAATCCCATTTTCCCCACTTATCTCTCGGTGAATCATTCTCTCTCACATTCTTATCAAAATCCTCCGATTCTCCTTCAAGACATTAGGGGGCAACTTATTGTAGCCAGTTTAATGCACCACCATCTATTTGCGAAGTGGGGGGTAAACAGAAGCAACAGGTGAAAACCCACGAGGAACATGCAAACTCCACACTGACAGCGTGTGGGGCTGGATCAACGGCGGCACGGCGGCGCAGCGGTAGAGTTGCTGCCTTGCAGCGCTTTTAGCACCGGAGACCCGAGTTCGATCCCGACTACGGGTGCTGCCTGTACAGAGTTTGTACACTCTCCCCGTGACCGCATGGGTTTTCTCTGAGATCTTCGGTCTCCTCCTACACTCCAAAGACAATAGACAATAGGCAATAGACAATAGGTGCAGGAGGAGGCCATTCGGCCCTTAGAGCCAGCACCGCCATTCAATGTGATTATGGCTGATCATTCTCAATCAGTACCCCGTTCCTGCCTTCTCCCCATACCCCCTGACTCCGCTATCCTTAAGAGCTCTATCTAGCACTCCGCTATCCTTAAGAGCTCTATCTAGACGTACAGGTTTGGTATAAATGAAAAAAAAATTGTCCCTAGTGTGTGTAGGATGACGTTAGTGTGCGGAGATGGCTGGTCTGTACAGACTCGGTGGGCCGAAGGGCCTGGTGCCGTAAAACTAAAAACTAAAAAACACAATCCTGGAGTGTACACTGTAAATGATGCTGTCTTTAAGCATGTTAAGCAAATGACCTAAAAAAAAGGCCTTGCAATCATTTACGGGCGTTCTTTGAAGAGGAACTACTCCTCTCTCCGTTCCGAGACGACTGCTACGGTCGGGCCCAACAGGCCTGGCACATCTCCAAAGCCTTAACCCGAGCCCTGCTCTTCAAGGATGAGTCCAGACAGTGAATGTCAGTTGTCTCCATAGCCTTGGAGGGGATTACAGCTGAGTCCACAGTTTAGTTGCGCCACAGGTTCACAGATTTGCAGCGTCAAGCAGGAATCGCTGGATTGTAATTCTCTGCAGAAATTTCAGCTGGTGTTGTTTTTCTGCTTCCCAGACCGGGAGGCACTGGGGAATGAGGAGAGATGTTGATGCACTACAACACATACTGCAGGGAACTTAATGCGTACAAACTGGGCCAAATGTCTATGCTGCTGTTTATATCCCACGAGCTCTCCCTTTCAGCTGCCTTCAGCTCGCCCTCTCAACAGATCCTTCTGTTAATAAAAAAACAAAGAACCACAGATGCCGGTGGATACACAACGGGACACAAAGGACAATTCACTGGATGTGTTGAAGAGAGAGCTCTGAGGGCTATCGGAATCAAGGGATGTGGGGAGAAAGCAGGAACGGGGCAGTGATTTTGGACGATCAGCCGTGATCACATTGAGTGGCGGTGCTGACTCGAAGGGGTAAATGGCCTACTCCTGCACTTATTTTCTATGTTTCGACGTTTCTAAGTGCTGGAGTAACTCAGCAGGTCAGGCAGCATCAGTCCGCTCCTCCTTCATCCAGTTTGCACTTAAATCCAGCTGTCTGTTCAAACTATCCTTTCTGTTTGTGTCAATAGACAATAGACAATAGGTGCAGGAGTAGGCCATTCGGCCCTTCGAGCCAGCACCACCATTCAATGTGGTCAGTGGAGAAATGTTTAAAGGAAAAGTTTAAAGAGAAATACAAGAGAAGATTCAAGAGGATATTTCCAGGACTCAAGGGCCTGAGCAAAAGGGAGAGGTCAAACAGGCTAAGACTTTATCCCTTGGAACGCAGGAGGCTAGGGGGGGTGATCTTATAAAGCTGTATAAAATCATGAGGGGAATAGATAGGGTGAATACAAGGGTGTCCTTGTACATCAGTCACTGAAGGTACAGCAGGTAGTGAAGAAAGCTAATGGCATGTTGGCCTTCATGACAAGAGGAGTTGAGTAGAGGAGCAAAGAGGTCCTTCTGCAGTTGTACAGGGCCCTGGGTGAGACCGCACCTGGAGTATTGTGTGCAGTTTTGATCTCCAAATTTGAGGAAGGACATTCTTGCTATTGAGGGAGTGCAGCGTAGGTTCACGAGGTTAATTCCAGGGGTAGCTGGACTGTCGTATGTTGAAAGAATGGAGCGACCGGCCTTGTATACGCTGGAAATTAGAAGGATGAGAGGGGATCTTATTGAAACATGTAAGATTATTAAGGGATTGGACACGCTTGAGGCAGGAAACATGTTCCCGATGTTCGGAGAGTCCTGAACCAGGGGCCACAGTTTAAGAATAAAGGGTATGCATGGAATGGAGGGCCATGGAGAACATGGAATCAGAGGAGCATAATTTAACTTGGCATTATTTTTGACAAAGACAAAGGAGCAGGTGTCAGAGGTTTTTGGGGGGGAGGCAGGCGAATGGGGTTAGGAGGGAGAGATAGATCAGCCATGATTGAATGGCGGAGTAGACTTGATAGGTCAAACGGCCTAATTCTGCTCCTATATGACCTAATGACCTTATGACACTGTAGCCAAAAGGTTTGTTTCTAAGCTGTATTGTACCAAGATTTCTATGTTCGGGCCATCTATATTCCCACTCCGCTATTTAAAAAAAAATTAAATTCCAAATTGATTTATTAGTGACTATCTGATAGTCATTGCTTTTGGGTTTGGATTCCACCACAAGAGGAAAGATTTCTGTATCAAGAGTCAAGAGAGTTCTGGGGTCATACGTTCTGAAACGAACAGTGAAATTCTTACTTGATATTGAGCTTAGTTTATTGTCACATGTACCGAGGTAAAAAGTCAAAAATCTGTTGTTGAGTGCTAACCAGTCAGCGGAAAGACAATACACGATTCATCATCGGCAGTCACTCGAAGCGAGTGTGGCTGTCCTCTCCATAGGGTCGGTCGCCTGTGTGTGACTTTGTTTAACGTTGGGGAGACTGGTGCACACACAGCCACCACACGGCCCTTGACAGATCTGGGTCAGGATCCAGTGGCAAGGAGTCTAAGGCGACATGATTACAATCGAGCTGTCCACAGTGTACAGGTACATGGTAAAGAGAATAATGTGAATAGTGTTTAGTGCAAGGTAAAGCCAGTAAAGTCTGGGCAAAGGTAGACCGAGGGTCCCCAATGAGGTAGGTAGGGTCCCAGCACAGTCTGAAGTTGTTGGTAGGATGGTTCAGTTGCCTGATACCTGCAGAAGCACTGCGGATGTGCAACATAGTACTCTGTAAACAGCATGATAAAAACAAAAAAACGTTCAGTGTGGAAGTCTGTGTGTGCGTGTGCGTGTGTATGTCTGTGTGTGCGTGTGCGTGTGTATGTCCGTGTGTGCGTGTGTGTGCGTGTGTGTGTATGCCTATGTGTGCATGTGCGTATGTCTGTCTGTCTGTGCGGGTGTATGTCTGTGTGTGCGTGTGCGTGTGTATGTCTGTGTGCGCGTGGGTATGTCTGTGTGTGCGTGTGTATGTCAGTGTGTGCGTGTGCGTGTGTATGTCTGTGTGTGCGTGTGTGTGTGTATGTCTGTGTGTGCGTGTGTATGTCAGTGTGTGCGTGTGCGTGTGTATGTCTGTGTGTGTGTGTGTGTGTGTATGTCTGTGTGCGTGAGTGTGTGTATGTCTGTGTGTGCGTGTGTGTGTATGTCTGTGTGTGCGTGTGCATGTGCGTGTCTGTGTGTGCGTGTGCGTGTGTAGGTCTGTGTGCGTGTGTATGTCTGTGTGTGCATGTGTGTGTGTGTGTCTGTGTGTGCGTGTGCGTGTGTATGTCTGTGTGTGCGTGTGTGTGTATACAGTATGTGCATAAATTAGGGGGTGAGGGTGGGGGGGTGATGAGCTAAAGACGAGAAAATAAATTAAAATTCACGCAGATCACGGGGAAAACGTACAAACTCCATACAGACAGCATCTGTTGTCAGGATTGAACCCGGGGTCTCCTTTGATTCTGAGGCTGTGACCTTATTTACAACTTACCAAAGCCAATTAATCTGCAATGCTACGTCTTTGGAGTGTGGAAGGAAACCCGTACAAGCTCCGTACAGACAGCACCCGTGTTCAGGATCGAACCCGGGCCTCTGGCGCTGTCAGGCAGCAACTCTGCCATTATGCTACTGTGCCTTCTGCGAAATTCAACCTCCAGCTGAAGCCCTCATCTCACAACACAATCACAGGCACACAATGGGCTCCAGTAATGAGATTGGGTTCCATTGACATTAATTTCAGAGCAGAAAGCGGGAAAGGTCATGCAGCCCCTCAAGCAAGCACTGCCATTCAGTAGCTCGCTTGATCTTTTGTGGCAGCATGTTCTTCCCACCTGGTGCCATTATTGCTTGATTTCCTTCTTAATCAAAAATATGTCAGTCTCAGTTTTGAGTGAAATCTCAGCGATAAGGCTGGCAGTAGAGTCGCTGCCTTACAGCGCTTGCAGCGCCAGAGACCCGTGTTCGATCCTTACCACAGGTGCTTGTCTGTACAGAGTTCGTACCTTCTCCCCGTGACCACATGAGTTTTCTCCCAGATCTTCAGTTTCCTCCCACACTCCAAAGACGTACAGGTTTGTAGTCTAATTGGCTTGGTGTAAGTCTCAGTTGTCCCTAGTGTGTGTCGGATAGTGTTAGTGTGCGGGGATCGCTGGTCGGCGCGGACTCGGTGGGCCCGAAAGGCCTGTTTCTGCCCTGTATCTCTAAACTAAACTAAAAAACACAAAGCTTACACAAATTCGCAGTGTGTGGAATTCCAAAGCCTCATCGTTCTCAACGTGAAGATACTTTTTGTCATTTCAGTTCAGTTTAGGTCCACCCTTTACTCTGAGACCATAATTGGTCTTTCTTGACTCTTTAAGTAAGAAAACACCCTCCCCTTTTAGTTTAGTTTAGTTAATCCACCTCCAGTTTAGTTTAGTTAATCCACCTCCAGTTTATTCAAAAAAAATAACTGCAGATGCTGGTACAAATCGAAGGTATTTATTTCACAAAGTGCCGGAGTAACTCAGCAGGTCAGGCAGCATCTCAGGAGAGAAGGAATGGGTGACGTTTTGGGTCGAGTCCCTTCTTCAGACTGATTGGTCTGAAGTTTAGTTTAGTTAATCCACCTCCAGTATAAATTTCATTTGGAATATTTTGGAGGACCAAGAACCAAGGACCACTTTAGTTTAGTTTAGAGAAACAGCACGAAAACAGGCCCTTCGACCCACCGAGTCCAAGCCAACCTGCGATCCCCGCACACTAAATGTGTAGGAAGGAACTGCAGATGCTGGTTTAAATCAAAGATAGACACAAAAAGCTGGAGTAACTCAGCGTGACGGGCAGCATCTCTGGAGAGAAAGAACGGGTGACGTTTCGGGTCCAGACCCTAATACTGACTGGCGTCCATTCGACCCAAAACGTCACTCATGGGATGCTGCCTGTCCCGCTGAGTTACTCCAGCATATTGTGTCTATCCCCGCACACTAGCACTATCCCACACACTAGGGACAATTTACCATTGTTACCAAGCCAATTAGCCGACAAACCTGTACGTCTTTGGAGCGTGGCAGGAAACCGAGGCACCCGGGGAAAACCCAAGTGGTCATGGAGAGAACATGCAAACTCCATACAGACAGCACCTGTAGTCTTGATTGCACCCAGTTCACTGGTGCTCTGAGGCAGAAACTCTACTGCTGCACCACTGTGCCGGCCATACTTCTTCTTATTTCAGTTCTAATTGGGCCACCCTTTACTCTGAGACCATAATCAATCTTTATGGGCACCTCAAGCAAGAAAACATCCTTCCCAAATCACATCTATCAAGACCCTGAGAATGTTTATACAATGGAATTTAGAAGGACGAGAGGAGATCCTTTCGAAACGTATCAGATTATTAAGGGGTTGGACACGTTAGAGGCAGGAAACATGTTCCCAATGTTGGGGGAGTCCAGAACAAGGGGCCACAGTTTAAGAATAAGGGATAGGCCATTTAGAACTGAGATGAGGAAAAACTTTTTCAGTCAGAGAGTTGCGAATCTGTGGAATTCTCTGCCTTAGAAGGCAGTGGAGGCCAATTCTCTGAATGCAGTCAAGAGAGAGCTAGATAGAGCTCTTAAGGATAGCGGAGTCAGGGGGTATGGGGAGAAGGCATGAACGGGCTACTGATTGAGAATGATCAGCCATGATCACATTGAATGGCGGTGCTGGCTCGAAGGTCCAAATGGCCTCCTCCTGCACCTATTGTCTATTGTCTATTGTCTATTGTTTCAGTTCTCCTCTCAGATTTCCCTGTTCCGATCTCGCCACTCGTTCTCTTTTCACACGACAGGCCCACCCTCACGGAAACCAGTAAGGCAAATCTACAATGCATTCCCTCGATAACAAATATATCTTTTTTATTTAAGTGTAGGAACGAACTGCAGCTGCTCGTTTAAACTGAAGGTAAACACAAAAAGGAACAGGTGACGTTTTGGGTCGAGACCCTTCTTTCCTCCAGAGATGCTGTCTGACCCTCTGAGTCACTCCAGCTTTTTGTGTCTATCATTTTCTTTTGTTAGGTTAGGTAAACTAAACTCATACATAATACCCAAGAAATGTGGTTTCCTAAAGCACTGCGCGATTGTAATAAATACAACCAGTGCATTTTTTCGTGACAGTATGTATTGTGCGCCTCTAAAAGGTTGTTTATTTTGTTTTCTGGTTACGTGACATGCATGTATATTAATCGTGGTTTGCAAAAGCACTGAGTTCAACAATAATACATAAGCTCAAGCAATAAGGATGTTGCCAGGACTCGAGGGCCCTGAGCTAAAGGGCTATAGGAGGAGTTTGAGCAGGCTAGTGCTCTATAAACTTCAGGCATGACTGTTTTGGTCGCCATGCTACAGGGAAGATGTTGCCAAGCTTGAAAGGGTTCAGAGAAGACTTACCAGAATGTATTCACCTCACCCGCAGCCAACAATGGCCTGTTCCCTTTATCATCGTTCCTTTTTTGCATATCTTTCATTCGTTTGTTCTATATCTCTCCACATCACCGTCCACATCTCTCATTTCCCTTTCCCCCGACTCCCAGTCTGAAGAAGACTCTCGACCCGAAACTCTCACCTATTCCTTTTCTCCAGAGATGCTGCCTGTCCCTCTGAGTTACTGTTTCAGTCGGAGAGTTGTAAATCTGTGGAACTCTCTGCCTCAGAAGGCAGTGGAGGCCAATTCTCTGAATGCGTTCGAGAGAGAGCTAGATAGAGCTCTTCAGGATAGCGGAGTCAGGGGGTATGGGGAGAAGGCAGGAACGGGGTACTGATTGAGAATGATCAGCCATGATCACATTGAATGGTGGTGCTGGCTCGAAGGGCCGAATTGCCTACTCCTGCACCTATTGTCTATTGTCTATTGTCTATTGTCTATTACTCCAGTGTTTTGTGTCAATTTTTGGTGTAAACCAACATCTGCAGTTCCTTCCTGCATACATCATTCTAAATTGCTCAGCCCTAACCCTGCAAGCCTCTCTGGGTTTCCTCTTCCATCAGCTTGATAACTGACAGAGAGGCAAGAGGGAACATTCACCAGCAGAATTACAATACGTTCACATGTTGTAGGAGCAGAAGTAGGCCATTCAGCCCATCGTCCACTCTGCCATTCAATCACGGCCGATCTAACTTTCCCTCTCAACCCCATCCTCCTGCCTTCTCCCCATAACCCCTGACACCCGTAATAATCAAGAATCTGTCAATCTCTGCCTTTGAAAACAAAATCCATTAATTTGGCCTCCACAGCCGTCTGTGGCAATGAATTCCACAGATTCACCACCCTCTGACTAAAGAAATTTCTCATCTCCTTTCTGAAGGTACGTCCTCTTATTCTGAGGATATGGCCGATGGTCCCAGACTCTCCCTTTAGTGGAAATATCTTCGCCACATTCACAAAAGCTGGAGTAACTCAGCGTGTCAGACGGAATCTCTATCAGCCAACAATGACCCTGTTTCGTTTATCATCGTTACTTGTTTGCATATCCTTCATTCATTTGTTCTATATTTCTCTATATCACTGTCTATATCTCTCGTTTCCATTTCCCCTGACTCTCAGTCTGAATAAGGGGTCTCGTCCCGAAACATCACGTTCCTTTTCTCCAGAGATGCTGCCTGTCCCGCTGAGTTACTCCAGCTTTTTGTATGTATCTTCGGTTTAAGCCAGCACCTGCAGTTCCTTGCGACACATACTCTCCACATTCACACTGGGCCCGCATCGTGTTTTGTGCAGGATTCCTGATTGAATATTCCTTTTGGTTTTCTGCCTGCAACACTCACACTCCCAACAATACAAAATGCAATCAAACCGACAATAATCTTTCCGTCTGTTAGTTCCATTTAAGCTCTGGTATATTCGGAGTAGTCAAATGGAGGTTGTGATGTGAAAATTGGCATTAATGCATGAAGAGAAACCTTAAAAAGAATAGATATATATTCACAAATAAATTAATGTTAATTGCCGTAGTCGATCACAGTGCGTGACCCACATTACTGCTCCATTATGCAACCCTGAGGCCAATGTAAATATGCTCCACAAATACCCAAGGCCTTTTCTTGGGAAATGAATGACTGAAATGTGCAAGGGAAACATTGCTTTAATTAACATGAAATTTTAATAGACACACATTGATGAAGAATGAGGCACAGTTTCTTTTAATACGAATTCAATTTGTTAACATTGTTTACGGGGAAGCAGAATGCAGTTACATTAATGCTAACAAGGCAGAATTTTAACTGCCTACTATCAAAGTAAGAATTAGTAACACTGGGGTTACACGGACTTAAACGCACAGCTCATTCTTCTTGAGTGAGCTTGAGAAGAGCTCAACTGGGTATTGACGTCTCAGTTAGATCGGTGGCTCCAAGTATAATGATTTTAGAAAGCCTTCCCGTCACCAGAAATCTAAGTTTAGTCCGGTTTAGTTTAGAGACACAGCGCAGGAAAAAGGCCCTTCGGCCCACCGAGTCCGCACCGACCTGTGCAAGAGACACTAGACAATAGGTGCAGGAGGAGGCCATTCGGCCCTTCGAGCCAGCACCGCCATTCAATGTGATCATGACTGATCATTCTCAATCAGTACCCCGTTCCTGCCTTCTCCCCATACCCCTTGACTCCGCTATCCTTAAGAGCTCTATCTAGCTCTCTCTTGAATGCATTCAGAGAATTTGCCTCCACTGCCTTCTGAGGCAGAGAATTCCACAGATTCACAACTCTCTGACTGAAAAAGTTTTTCCTCATCTCAGTTCTAAATGGCCTATCCCTTATTCTTAAACTGTGGCCCCTTGTTCTGGACTCCCCCAACATTGGGAACATGTTTCCTGCCTCTAACGTGTCCAACCCCTTAATAATCACTAACATTATTGTGCACTAACATTACCATGCACACACTAGGGACAATTTTACATTTATATCAATTAACCTGCAAACCTATAGGCCTTTGGAGTGTAGGAGGAATCCGAAGATCTCGGAGAAAACCCACGCAGGTCACGGGGAGAACGAACAAACTCCGTGCAGACGAGCACCCGTGGTCAGGATCGAACCCGGGTCTCTGGCGCTGTAAGGCTGCAGCTTTGTTGCTGCACCACCCAAGGGGAGCACAAAGTGCTGGAGTAACTCAGCAGGTCAGGCAACGTCCCTGGAGATGGATACAAAAAGCTGGAGTAACTCTGCGGGTCAGAGTGACAGGAGAGAAGGAACAGGCGACGTTTTGGGTCAAGACCCTTCTTCAGACGGAAGACAGACTGAAGAAGGGTCTCGACCCGAAATGTCATCTGTTCCTTCTCTCCAGTGACCCGCTGAGTTACTCCAGCTTTTTGCACCATCGTCAGTTTAAACCAGCATCTGTGGTTCCTTCCTACAGCATCGCTGGAGAACATGGATCGGTGATGTTTCGGGTCGAGTTCCTTCTTCAATGGTTCAAAGGTTCTTTGTTATCACGCGTGCACTGCACAGCGAATTTCATTTTGCACAGCTCATCCATGCACGGGTAGCCATACTCAGTCAAAACCGAGACTGACGTATTGTTGATTAACAGAGAAATCAAACAACACAGGCAGAGGGCAGGAAAAACATGCTGTGAAAAATGATCAAGTGAATTACTGAATAGCAGTGCAAGCTTGAGGGGCTGACTGACTTTTCCCACTCCTAATAGTTTCATTTCCTATTACTTTCATTCTTCAGACTGATTGTAAGAAGGGGTGGGGATGGGGGAAGGCAAAAGCTGTAAAGCCTCAACCCAAATCCATGTTCTCCAGAGATGCTGCCTGATCCACTGAGTTACTCCAGCACTTTGTCAAGTAAATCGACAATAGACAATAGACAATAGGTGCGGGAGTTGGCCGTTCGGCCTTTCGCGCCAGCACCGCCATTCAATGTGATCATGGCTGATCATTCTCAATCAGTACTCCGTTCCTGCCTTCTCCCCATATCCCTTGACTCCGCTATCATTAAGAGCTCTATCTAGCTCTCTCTTGAATGCATTCAGAGAATTGGCCTCCACTGCCTTCTGAGGCAGAGAATTCCACAGCTTCACAACTCTCTGAGTGAAAATTAAGTGGGCGGCACGGTGGCGCAGCGGTAGAGTTGCTGCCTTACAACGCCAGTGACCCGGTTTCGATCCTAACTAAGGGTGCTTGTCTGTACGGAGTTGGTACATTCTCCCCGTGACCTGCGTGGGTTTTCTCCGGGAGCTCCGGTTTCCTCCCACACTCCAAAGACGTACAGGTTTGTAGGTTAATTGGTTTGGTAAAACTGTAAATTGTCCCTGGTGTGTGTGGGATAGTGTTAGTGTACGGGGTGATCGCTGGTTGACACGGACTCAGTGGGCCAAAGAGCCTGTTTCCGCGCTGGATCTCTAAACTATTCTAAAGATCAGCCTTGATTGAATGGCAGAGTAGACGTGATGGGCCAAATGGGCTAACTCTGCTCCTAATCCTTATGACCTTACGATCTTATGACTACTTATGAACCTATGAATCTTCCTGAGAATACTTGGCTTACTGGGCTAGTCCTATTTTCTGCCTTTGGCCCACATCCCTCTATTCCCAACCTTTCCAAATATCTGCTGATTTTTTTTTAATAGCCATACTTGTATCTCCTTCTACAGCTTCCTCTGGCAGTTCCTTGCCAATACGGACTACCCGCCAAGTGAAAAAGTTGCTCCAAAGCTCCATCGTAAATATCTCTCCTCTCATTTTTAGCCTCTGCCCTCTAGTTTTAGAATCCCCTCCCCTTGGAAAAAGACTGTGAGCGTTCACTTTATCTATGTCCATTGTAATCATGTTCATTCCTCATACAGTCATTCCTCAGCTTCCTACACTCCAAAGAAAAACGTCTGTCCAACCTCTTCCCTATAATTCAAACCCGCAAGCCCAGGCATCTTCCCGGTGAATCTGGAAATGGCTCGATTGCAATCATGTCTCGTCTTTCCACTGACTGGTCAGCACGCAACAAAGGCTTTTCACTGTACCTCGGTGCACATGACAATAAACCAAACTGAACATCTACACTCTTTCCATAACTTATGTTATATTATAAAATACACTGGAATTTAGAAGGATGAGAGGAGATCTTATCGAGGGGTTGGACACGTTAGAGGCAGGAAACATGTTCCCAATGTTGGAGGAGTCCAGAACCAGGGGCCACAGTTTAAGAATAAGGGGTAGGCCATTTAGAACTGAGATGAGGAAAAACTTTTTCAATCAGAGAGTTGTGAATCTGTGGAATTCTCCGCCTCAGAAGGCGGTGGAGGCGCATTCTCTGAATGCATTCAAGAGAGAGCTAGATAGAGCTCTTAAGGATAGCGGAGTCAGGGGGTATGGGGAGAAGGCAGGAACGGGGTACTGATTGAGAATGATCAGCCATGAACACATTGAATGGCGGTGCTGGCTCGAAGGGCCGAATGGCCTCCTCCTGCACCTATTGTCTATTGTCTATTGTTATGGGACTTTCACTGGCTTTAAGTTGCACTAAACATTATTCAGGTTATTCCCTTTGTCATGTATCTGTGCACTGTGAAAGGCTCGATTGTAATCAGGTATTGTCTTTCCGCTAACCGGTTAGCACGCAACAAAAGATTATTAATCCAAGTTCCTTCCTTTGAGTAATAACAAAATCCTTTGAACGGATGTTTGCAGCCATCTTTTTACACAAGACATGGAAAGAGAAATGGGGGAGAAAATATAATTCAATCACCAGAGGTTGGAGGGATATGGATAACATGCAGGCAGATGAGATCAGTTTAATTTGGCATGATGTTTAGCACAGACATTGTTGGCTGAAGGGCCTATTTCAGCCCTGAGCTACTAACTACCTCATTGGAGACCCTCGGGCTATCTTTGATCGGACTTTAACCTTGCACTAAACGTTATTCACATGATTCCCTTTATCATGTATCTGTACAGAGAGGATGGCTCGATTTGAATCATGAATTGTCTTTCCGCTGACTGGTTAGCACGCAACATAAGCTTTTCACTGTACACATGACAATAAACTCAACTTCGATGCAAGATATGGACAGAGAAATGGGAGAAATATAATTCAATAAATTACCAGGAGATGGAAGGATATGGTTCACTTGCTGGGAGATAAGATTAGTTTAAGATAGACACAAAACGGTGGAATTACTCAGTGGGACAGGCAGCATCTCTGGGGAGAAAGAATGGGTGACATTTCGGGTCGAGACCCTTCTTCGGACTGATCTGATTAGTTTATTGTAATAAGATTCGATAATTTCGGCATCGTGTTCAGCACAGATATTGTGGGCTGAACAGACAATAGACAATAGACAATAGACAATAGGTACAGGAGTAGAGCATTCGGCCCTTCGAGCCAGCACTGCCATTCAATGTGATCATGGCTGATCATTCACAATCAGTACCCCGTTCCTGCCTTCTCCCCATACCCGCTGAAGGGCCGGTTCCTGTGTTGTACTGTGTTCTAAGTTCCGCCACATTAAATTCACACAGAACCTGTTATCCATTAAGGGATTCTGAAATAAATATGCAAAGAGAAGCAAAATTGCTGCCTCTTTTAATCCTGGGAATTGTCATTGTCTGTGCTGGTGTGATTCATTGGAAATTCACTTTCAAACAGAACATTCACTTTCAAGCAAATTCGCATTTAATGAACTTAATTGCTAACAAATGACTCCAATGAAACCTAATTTTAGAAGCGGAGTTCAATGAAACAACAGATGACGAAACACAAAGTGCCGGAGGAACTCAACAGCTCAGGCGGCATCCGGGGAGGGAGATGGACAGATAGTGTTTTGTTTCGTTTAATTTAGAGATACAGCGCGGGAACAGAACCACTGAGACCGACCGCGCCGACCACCGATCCACGCACGCTAGCGGACAATTAATAAATTTACTGAAACCAATTAACCTACAAACCTGCACGCCTTTGGAGTGTGGAAGGAAACCGGTGCACCTGGAGAAAACCCACGCGGTCACGCGGAGAACGTGCAAACTCTGTACAGAGGGCACCTGTGGTCAGGATCGAATCCAGGTCTCTGGCGCTGTAAGGCAGGAAATCTACCACTGCGCCACCTTGAGGCCTCTGATTGGGACCCTTCTTCAGATGGGTTGTAATAGGGGGCAGAAAGCTGGAGAAAGAGGGGTGGGGATGGGGAAAGCCTGGCTGTGAAAAGTGGAGAAACAGGGAAAAACAGATGCTGGTTTACACAATAAGACAGGAAGTGCTGGAGTAGCTCAGCGGGTCAGGCAGCATCTCAAGAAACACGAATATGTGACGTTTTGAGTTAGGACCCTTTTTTTAACAGTCTGTGGTGGTGGTGGAGATTGGGAGGATGGGGGGGGGGGTTGGGGAGGGTTGGGTGGGGAGAAAGTACGAAGAGATGAGGGGTAGAACAAAACCTGCTGAATGATCAATGGATGCGCGTGAGGTTTTTGTTTGACAGGCAGATGGTTGGACAAAAAAACAGAGATGGAGGACAAAAGGTGTGAGATAAGGAAAGAAGAGATATGAGTTGTGGAGTCAGAGGAAGGAATATGGACAGAAGGGGAGGGTGGATGCAAATCCAGGTGGGAAACAGGGGGGTGGGACGTGGAGGGATTATAGGTTAGTTCTCTAAAATTGGAGTACCCAATTCATACCGTTGGGTTGTCAGCTCCCAAAGTGTAATATGAGGTGATGTTGCACCAGTTTGCATGTGGCTTCACTCTAGCAATGAGGAATGGAGGTTGGTACATGCAAGATGAGATGGAGTGGGTGACAAAGGCTCGAGGTGAAAAAGTAGAGAAAAGGCTTTCAGATAAGGATTACTTACAATTGGAGAATGCAATGTTCATATCGTGAACCTTCTTCAGATTGAGGTGTCTCCCCCCCAACCCCCCCCCCCCCCACCTGTCGCTGGGTACCTCTTTGTTCTCGGATACATCTCCCTTCCCAGCGGGACCAGAGATCCCCGCACACTAACACTATCCCATACACTTGGGACAATTTACGATTTTACATCTTTGGAGAGAGACACAAAATGCTGGAGTAACTCAGCGGGACAGGCAGCATCTCCGGAGAGAAGGAATGGGAGACGTTTCGGGTCGAGACCCTTCTTTTTTCACTCTCGTTGGGGAGAGGAGGAGAACTTCTTTAAAGTAGTTTTTACTCTCGTCGGAGAGAGGATTTTTACTGAGTGTGGGAGGAAGCCGGAGCACCCGGAGAAAACCCCAAGCAGGTCACGGGAAGAACGTACAAACTCCGTACAGACAGCACCCGTAGTCAGGATCGAACCAGGGTCTCTGGTGTTGTAAGGCAGCAACTCTACCATTGTGCTGCCACCTAAGACTATTGGACTCAGACTTGGATGAGGATTATAAACTTGGTCCAAGTACCTAGGGCCTACCTCAAACAAGGGATATTGGAACATAGAATATGGAACAGTATAGCATGAGAGCAGGCCATTCGGCCCACGATATCAATGCCAGCCACGACACTAAATTAATCTAACCTCACTTGGCCACACATGTTATTTTTATCCCTACTGACAGCACCCGTAGTCAGGATGGAACGCGGATCTCTGGTGCCGTAAGGCACCAACTCTACCACTGCGCCATTCTTGTGTTCGACACAAGGTTCCAGCATTTGCTGTTCCGCTTTTGTCTACTCCGCTTTTCGTGAGCTTGGTTGAGGACTAAATGTTGGCTTTAAACGCTGTGGAGAATTTCCCTGCTCTTCTTTGATGCGGTGTCACATATCCTTTAGCTCTATTCGAGAGATCAGTCAGAGCCTCAGAAAGCATTATGTTTGAATGTGACTCTCCAACCTGGAATCGCACCCTTGGTAACCTCAACTACTGCGTTCAAATCTCTGGAGTGGGGCTTGAACCTACGACCTTCTGACTCGGAGTCAGGAGTCAGGAGGGCAATCCCGAGAGAAACATTTACATTTCAAATGAACCTCCCTTGACCTCAAGAGCTCAGTGTGTCCTGAAGCATTTTGCAGTAAGTGAAGTACCTATTTTTGAAATATCGTCACGTTGGCATAGTTACTGTCAAAGAGCGTAGCCACTAAGTTATCAAGTGCCTGCAGATATATCTGCGACATGCTTTTACGTTTCATTTATCGCGTTGCACCCGAACCGTAACAGTCCTGTTAAGCAACCTCCTGCAAAACAAATCGGCAAAACTGCTTTTTAGTTTAATTTAGTTAAGTTTAAAGATACAGCGTGGAAACAGGCCCTTTGGCTCACCGAGCCCTGGCCGACCAGCGATCCCCGCACGCTTAGCGTTATCCTATATCAGGATAGGATCAGCCATGATCAGGATGGGATCAGCCATGATCATATTGAACCGGGCTCGAGGGGCCGGTTGGCCTACTCCTGCTGCTATTTTCTTGTGTTCTTGTGTTCTATATGCTCGGGACAATTTACAATTTTTACCGAAGCCGAATAACCGGCAACCCTGTACGTCTTTGGAGTGTGGGAGGAAACCGGAGCACCCGGAGAAAACCCACGTGCTTGCAGGGGGAACGTACAAACTCCATACAGACAAGCGCCCTTGGTCGGGATTGAACCCGGGTGGGTCTCGAGCGCTGTGAGGCCACTGTGCCACACTGAGATTTTTACAAAATTTAATGTAATTAATTTTACATAATGTAATTAAATTTATACAAAAAAAAGGCATTGCTTGACCTTGCTTGATGACAATGATGGGAGATTTGTTATGCAAGATTTCATACATCTTTCTGTTCTATTTTTACATGCCAATATCAGTAAGATTTTTTATCAATAACTGCCAATTGTCCAAAGTTCTTTGGCACGGTGACTGCGTGTTCGTGACAGTTTGCCAATACATTGACATTGAGACCAGTATTAGCTCAGACAGCTTGGCAGGGACCAATATTTTGACAGGAGTTTTCCTGATACCAGATGACATTGAAATCACAAATCCAAACAGAAACTGTCCCAACATCAATGCCTTTATTGAAATTATACCAGAGTATGAGGGTAGATTATACAACGGACACCGGATCAATCAAAAAACTTTCAGATGTAGCAAAATTGTCATGCTGTCTTCTAATATTCAGTGAATTTGTTTCTGTCATCGGGCTATTTTCTGACCTCAGGTTCTTTTGAGCATTAATGTTATATTATGTTCAACCACGTTCTGAACTTTCTTCCAATGATTCACCAGTAAAGTCTATCAAATGAATCGGGAAGATGCATTGCGACATAAAGGTTGAGATTGAACATCTGAGATTTGGAGTTGCGTTCAAACTTATAATGAACAAAGCACACACAAGTTCATCAGCGACAGGAGCAGAATTAGGCCATTCAGCCATTCAATCATGGCTGATCTATCTTTCCCTCCTAACCCCATTCTCCTGCCTTCTCCCCATAACCCCCGACACCCATACTAATCAAGACTCTTTCAATCTCTGCTTTAAAAACATCCATTGACTTGGCCTCCACAGCTTTCTGTGGCAATGAATTCCACAGATTCACCATCTTCTGACTAAAGAAATTCCTCAGATAGACACAAAATGCTGGAATAACTCAGTATCTCTGGAGAAAAGGAACAGGTGATGTTTCGGGTCAAGACTCTTCTTCAGACCGAAATAAATTCCTCCTCATTTCCTTCCTAAAGGAACGTCCTTCAATTCTGAGGCTGTGGCCTCTGGTCCTAGACTCTCCCACTAGTGGAAACATCCTCTCCACATCCACTCTATCCGGGCCAAAGTTTATAGCAGCAAACATATGGATTAGCAGCCTATATGAGCTAATATTTGCACGTGGTATTGTATTAGGAGTTTTAAAGGTGAGAAGAGCAAAATTTAAAGGAGACTTGCAGGGCAAGTCTTCTTTTAAACACAGGGTGATGGGTGCCTGGTGTGGTAGTGGAGGCAGATACGATACCGGTGTTTAGCAGCTTTTAGATAGGCACATGGATATGCAAGTAATGGAACGATATGGATCACGTGCTGGCAGAGGGGATCATTTTAATTTGCCATTACATTTGGCATAGAGGTTTAGTTTTGTTTCGTTTAGAGATGCAGTGCGGAAACAGGCCCTTCGGCCCACCAAGTCTGCACCGACAATAGACAATAGGCAATAGGTGCAGTAGGAGGCCATTCGGCCCTTCGAGCCAGCACCACCATTCAATGTGATCATGGCTGATCATTCTCAATCAGTACCCCGTTCCTGCCTTCTCTCCATACCCCCTGACTCCGCTATCCTTAAGAGCTCTATCTAGCTCTCTCTTGAATGCATTCAGAGAATTGGCCTCCACTGCCTTCTGAGGCAGAGAATTCCACAGATTTACAACTCTCTGACTGAAAGTGTTTTTCCTCATCTCCGTTCTAAATGGCCTACCCCTTATTCTTAAACTGTGGCCCCTGGTTCTGGACTCCCCCAACATTGGGAATACGTTTCCTGCCTCTAACGTGTCCAACCCCTTAATAATCTTATATGTTTCGATAAGATCCCCTCTCATCCTTCTAAATTCCAGCGATCCCCGCACACTATAACACCACCCTACGCACACTAAGGACAATTTTTTTCATCTATACCAAGCCAATTAGCCTACATACCCATACGTCTTAGGAGTGTGGGAGGAAACCGAAGGTCTCGGAGAAAACCCACGCGGTCAAGGGGATAACGTACAAACTGTGTACAGACAGCACCCATAGTCGGGATTGAACCCGGATCTCCGGCACTGCGCCACCATGTCCACCCTTGGTTGTAGGCCAAAGGCCTGTTCCTGTGTTGTACTGCTCTCTTTTAATTCACCTTATCTAGTTAAGTAGAGCTTTAAATATCCCCCCCCCCCCCCCCATACGCTGAATTTTGATGATAGCAAAACACACTTTGTGCAGTTTTATTATATAGAAAACAGAGAAAATAGGTGGAGGAGGAGGCCATTTGGCCCTTCGAGCCAGCACCGCTGTATTACGTAGCAGTTTACTTGGTTAATTTGATTCATTACATTATCAGCACTTCGGCAATTTATATGCTTGAAGATTTGTTCATGTATTAAAAGGATTGAAGATGTGACAAAAGGTTCAATCTTCGTTTTCTGCTGCATGACCTTCAAGGGAAATATGTACCAGAGCCAGGACTTCAATTGGAGCCTATTTGCTAGCATTATGTCGAATGTAATAGTGCCCACACATTGTACACTGCTTCGAACTTTACTCCCATCAACAGTACTGTGCATTTACTGATTCAAAATGAGCTTTTTCTCCACGAGATCATAAATATAGAGTAGTCACAAACATACTCACAAAAGAACGACACAGAGTGGCACAGCGGTAGAGTTGCTGCCTTACATGCCCCCCCCCCGTGACCTGCGTGGGTTTTCGCCGAGATCTTCGGTTTCCTCCCAAACTCCAAAGACATACAGGTTTGTAGGATATAATTGGCTTGGTAAAGTGTGAAAATTGTCCCAAGTGTGTGTAGGATAGTGTCAATTTGCGGGGATCACTGGTCGGCGCGGACCCGGTGGGCCGAAGGGCCTGTTTCCGCGCTGTATCTCTAAACTAAACTAAACTAAAAGTGCTGGAGTAACTCAGTGGGTGAGGCAGCATCTCTGGAGAAAAAGGATAGGTGACGTTTTGGCTCGGGACCCTTCCTCTGACAGCCCTCAGACAAATGTCACCCATCCTTTTTTCTCCAGAGATGCTGCCTGGCCTGCTGAGTTCCTCCAGCACTTCGAGTCTACCCTTGGCATAAACCAGCATCTGCAGTTCCTTTCTGCACAGCATCCCTGGAGAACGTGGATGATTGACGTGTCAGCTCAAGGACATCAGAAGAAAGGACCCGCTTTGAAACGGCACCTATCCACATTCTCCAGTGCCGCTGCCTATCCCGAAGATAGGCACAAAAAGCCGGAGTAACTCAGCGGGTCAGGCAGCATCTCTGGAGAAAAGGTATATGTGACGTTTCAGGTGGAGACCCTTCTTCAGTCTATCCCGCTGAGTTACTCCAGCATTTGCTTTGTTATATATTTTTGTAAACCAGTATCTGCATTTCCCTCTTTCAAAGTGGTAGAGTAACTCAGCAGGTCAGGCAGCATCTGCGGTGGGAATGGATGGGTGATCTTTCGTGTCGAGACCCTTCTTCAGATCGAAAAGGGACCCAAACCAAAACATTGTCTGTCTGTTCCATCCACAAACGCTGCCCGCTCCACCGAGTTCCTCCAGCACTTTGTGGTTTGCGCAGGTTTCCTTCATCTGCAGTTCTTTGTGTCTCCATTTTCTCTTCAATGTGTTGTTGTTCTTTGAACAAAGTTGATTGCAATGAGGTTTGATAGGGGGTTCAAGATAGATTGAAATATTGCAAGCACAGAGAAACTATTTTCATTAGAAGGCGGATCAAAAAACAGAGAATGCGGCTTTGCAATGACAGGCAGTAAATCCAGGAGCGACATTAAGAAAAGCTTTTTCTTTATTAGGCGGTGAGCAGTTATGATGTGTAAAGCATTGCACGATCAATGGATGTTTAGATATTAAGGGAATCTAATGGAGCCGCATTAGTGCAGGAAAGTGGTATTAATGTGTCAAATCTGTTACAGTCTTATTGAGTGGCAGAACAGACAGAAATGGCCAAATGACTATCATATCATATCATATCATATCATATCATATATATCCAGCCGGAAACAGGCCTTTTCGGCCCACCAAGTCCGTGCCGCCCAGCGATCCCCGCACATTAACACTATCCTACACCCACTAGGGACAATTTTTACATTTACCCAGCCAATTAACCTACATACCTGTACGTCTTTGGAGTGTGGGAAGAAACCGAAGATCTCGGAGAAAACCCACGCAGGTCACGGGGAGAACGTACAAACTCCTTACAGTGCAGCACCCGTAGTCAGGATCGAACCTGAGTCTCCGGCGCTGCATTCGCTGTAAAGCAGCAACTCTACTGCTGCGCTACCGTGCCGCACTATCCCTGCTATTTCTTTTGCACTTACAGGTAAATATGTGGTGGGTACAGATAGAGATTTCAGATAAAAACAATGAGATTACTACTTGAAAGCAAAATGGACAATTTCAGGGCTGCACAGATTACGACCGAAAGGTCTGTACCAAGGGATAGTAGAGAATTAATGGTCAGAATGGCCTCCTATTGTGTCAGAATTTGTGTCTGATAGAAACATATACAACTCTTAAGGGATTGGACAGGCTAGATGCAGGATTTTTTTCCCCAATGCTGGGAAACCAGGGGTCACAGTTTAAGAATAAGGGGGAGGCCATTTAGGACTGAGACGAGAAAAAACTTCTTCACCGAGAGGGTTGTGAATCTGTGGAATTCTCTGCCACAGGAGGCAGTGGAAGCCAATTCACTGGATGTTTTCGAGAGTTAGATTTAGCTCTTGGGGCTAACGGAATCAAGGGATATGGGGAGAAAGCAGAAACGGGGTACTGATTTTGGATGATCAGCCATGATCATATTGAATGGCGGTGTTGGCTCGAAGGGCCGAATGGCCTACTCCTATGTTTCTCTGTTTCTATGTTTCCAGAATGATACAAAGTGCTGGAGTAACTCAGCAGGTCGGGCAGCATCTCAGGACAATATGGGTAGGTGACTTTTCGGGTTGGGACCCTCTTTCAAAGTCTGAAGAAGGGTCTCCACCCACGCTCTCCAGAGATGCTGCCTGACCTGCTGAGTTGCTCCTGCATTTTCTTTTTGCAAACCAGCATTTTTGAAAAACTATTTCTTGTGTCCAATGCCAGAATGATTCTAGGTTTCTAAATATAACTGAGAGGTGACTATTAGGCTCAACATACCACATAATGATAACTGCTCTGCTTCACTCTCCACAGGTCCAAAGTTCAGCCAGAGAGTTGTGAATGTGTGGCATTCTCAGCCTTCACTGGATTTATTTGAGAGAGAGAGTTAGATATAGCTCTTAGGGCTAACGGAATCAAAAGATATTGGGAGAAAGCAGGAACAGGGCACTGAGTTTGGATGATCAGCCATGATCATATTGAATGGCGGTGCTGACTCGAAGGGCTGAGTGGCCTACTCCTACACCTGTTTTTTAATGTTTACTATGTTATGTTTATGTCTCAGGCTTTTCCATCAATATCTCAATCTCCTTCTTCGGCTATAATCTAATTGCCTCTCAAAACCATTTAGGCTACCTGTTTCACCCTCCGTCCCTCCCAACTTACTGCAGGAGACTGTAACATTTCACGTCTCTGCCTGAATTCTGCCAAATAAAATCAGATTCTTGTCTCTTCATGTCTGTATTCCGTGCCAGTGTGAACAATTTACCTGCTAAAATTATCCATTGCCCTCACAAAATCCCAAATCAGGTCACCTTTCTCGGTGTAACGGAAGCTAGTTCTTCAATGTTTCCTTTAGCTTTCAAGTTCAAAGAGGGGGGGCAAAGTTTTCAGGAGATGTGCGGGGAGGGTTTTTTAATTGCCTGGAACACTGCCATGAGTGGCGGTGGTGGTGGAGGCAGGTATGATAGTGTTGTTAAAGAGGTTTATAGATAGACACGTAGATATGAAGGGAATGGAGGGATGGATGGATGACATGCAGGTCGAGGAACACATGCAGGTCGAGGAACACATGCAGGTCGAGGAACACATGCAGGTCGAGGAACACATGCAGGTCGACTAGGCTTGTATACACTGGAATTTAGAAGGATGAGAGGAGATCTTATCGAAACGTATAAGATTATTAAGGGGTTGGACACGTTAGAGGCAGGAAACATGTTCCCAATGTTGGGGGAGTCCAGAACCAGGGGCTACAGTTTAAGAATAAGGGGTGGGCCATTTAGAACTGAGATGAGAAAAAACTTTTTCAGTCAGAGAGTTGTAAATCTGTGGAATTCTCTGCCTCAGCAGGCAGTGGAGGCCAATTCTCTGAATGCATTCAAGAGAGAGATAGATAGAGTTCTTAAGGATAGCGGAGTCAGGGGGTATGGGGAGAAGGCAGGAACGGGGTACTGATTGAGAATGATCAGCCATGATCACATTGAATGGAGGTGTTGGCTCGAAGGGCCGAATGGCCTCCTCCTGCACCTATTGTCTATTGTCTATTGAGGAGATTAGTTTAATTTGGCATCATGTATGGCACAGACATTGACATTGTTTGGGTTAGACATTGGCATTGATGTGAGCGGCACACGGGCGCAGTGGTACACGGGCGCAGCGGTACAGTTGCTACCTCACAGCGCCAGAGACCCGGGTTCGATCCTGACTACGGGTGCTGTCTGCACGGAGTTTGCACGTTCCTTCCGTGACTTGTCCAGGTTTTCTCCAGGCGCTCCAAAGACGTAAAGGTTTGCAGGGTAATTGGCTTGATAAATTTGTAAATTGTCCCTAGTGTGTGTAGGATAGTCGGGCGGAAAAAAACTGCAGATGCTGGTGTAAATTGAAGGTAGACACAAAATGCCGGAGTAACTCAGCGGGTCAGGCAGCATCTCGGGAGAGAAGGAATGGGCGACGTTTCGGGTCGAGACCCTTCCTCAGACAGGATGTGTAGGATAGTGTTGGTGTCCGGGGATCGCTGGTCGGTGGGGACTCGGTGGGACGATGGGCCTGTTTCCACGCTGTATCTTCAAACTAAACTAAGATAAACATTGTGGGCTGGAGGGGCCTATTTCTGTTCTATACGGTTCTGTGTTCTATCTCTGACAACAACATATGTATCATTTGATTCCTGTCCAATGCCTTCAGGTGGGGAATAGCATATTAAGCATATTAAGAAGACAATTGATCTCTCAGATAATCATTTTTGATTTCTCTGTGTCCCTTTCCTGCCATAATTTAAACCATTAAAAGAAATCTGCAATTCTAAACCAAGAAAGAATAACCCCTGACACCCATACTAATCAAGAAACTTTCAATCTCTGCCTTGAAAATATCCATTGACTTGGCCGCCACAGCTTTCTGCGGCAATTAATTCCACAGGTTCACCACCCTCTGAGTAAAGAAATTCCTCCTCATCTCCTTCCTAAAGTTACGCCCTTTTAATTCTGAGGCTGTGCCCTCTGGTCCTCAACTCTCCCACCAGTGGAAACATCCTCTTCAAATCCACATCTAGGCAACTGAAACATCCTACCAACAACGAGATGGCAGTCGTGAGCAACTATCTGCCTCAATGGAAACCCTCGGACTATCTTCGATCGGACTTTACTGGTAGTTATCTTGCGCTAAACGCTATTCACTTTATTCCCGTTATCATGTTTCTGCCCATTGTGAATGGCTCGATTGTAATCATGTATTGTCTTTCTGCTGACTGGCTAGTGCCTAAAGCTTTTCACTGTACCTCGGTACACGTGTCAATAAACTAAACTGAAACTGAAACTAGATAGAGCTCTTAAGGATAGCAGAGTCAGGGGGTATGGGGAGGAGGCAGGAACGGGGTACTGATTGAGAATGATCAGCCATGATCACATTGAATGGCGGTGCTGGCTCGAAGGGCCGAATGGCCTCCTCCTGCACCTATTGTCTATTGACTATTATTGTCTAAACACAAATTCTATCCAGGCCTTTCATCATTTGGCACTATTCACTTTTCCCGAGAGATTATGTTGATTTCCAATAAAAAAAACTTTATTCAGAATGAAAATATTTAACGTTAGTTATCTGCACTCCATCCAACGCTTCTGGAATCCATTTTATTCCATCTCCACTCCTTCCTAGAGCCCTCAACTTTCAATCATTTCATACCTTTGGGCGGTACGGTGATGCAGCGGTAGAGTTGCTGCCTTACAGCGCCGGAGACCCGGGTTCGAACCTGGCTACGGGTGATTGTCTGCATGGAGTTTGTACGTTCTCCCCGTGGGTTTTCTCTGTGACCTTCGGTTTCCTCCCACACTCCAAAGACGTACAGGTTTGTAGGTTAATTGGCTTGCTCTGAGTGTAAATTGTCCCTAGTGTGCGCAGGATAGTGTTAATGTGCGGGGATCGCTGGTCGGCGTGGACCCGATCGGCCGAAGGGCCTGTTTTGGCACTGCATCTCTAATCTACGCTAAACTTCTCTGCTAATGTACGCTAATGGTGTGAATTTCCCACAAGATTGCTGCTGAACACCTAATGTTGTCTCTCAGGGACATATCTATTTGGTTCAGTTTAATCTTTTGCAGTTTGCAAACAAATGAGAAACATTTCGTGAAATAAGATGGAACACTGTCCATCATTCAGTCAGAAATTAAGGACTAATGCAATGGTTAAGTATGTTTGCTTCGAGCAAATTCATCAAGCAGAATTATTTATTACCATCTACTTTCCTTAACATGTCATAGCTAATGTCTGTAGCAACTTGTTTGCAATTAAATGCATTATTCGCAAATTGCAATGTTTTCTGATTCATTGTCGTGATTATAGCCTAGATTCTTTGCAACAAGCAACCAAATATTACTGGTTAACATCCCACAGTGTTTACGGTTGCTCATGGTTACAGCAGTGATACATGTTCACCACTTCTGTCAGCACCGATATATTATATGTTCAGTATTACTTCACTGCTCAAGTGCGATGATCCATCAATATCAGAATAAAGAACAGTGTTTTTATTTAATTACAACAGATGTGAAATAGAAGCCTGCGTAAAAGCAGAGCGAAGGGGAGCCTTTCAAGAATTTAACGGAGTGGGTTCTTCGACTCGCCAATGGCTTTTTGTGGGCTTTCATGATCGTTGCACGGCTCGGATTCCCTCAAGGTCATGAACGGACGTTAGAACTTTTCACACAAAGGGCGGTGGGTGCATGGGACGAGCTGCCAGAGGAGGTAATGGAGGCAGGGACTGTCCCAACAAGAAACAGTGAGATAGGTACATGGATAGGACGGGTTTGGTGGGATATGGGCCAAACGCAGGCAGGTGGGACTAGTGTAGCTGAGTAATGCAGAACATAATTCCCAGCATTATAGCACATCGTTGTGTAACAGTTCCATAGACAAAATGGGACTGCTCGGTGGCGTAGCGGCAGAGCTACTGCCTTACAGCGCCAGAGATCGCCCAGTTCTTCGGTTTCCTCCCACACTCCAAAGACATACAGTTTTCGTAGGTTAATTGGCTTGGAATAAATGTTACAAAAAAATGTCCATAGTGTGCTTAGGGCAGTGTTAATGTGCGGGGTTGTCTAGTCGGTGCGGACTCGGTGGGCCGAAGGTCCTGCCCCTGCACTGTATCTCTAAACCAAACTAAACTGAACTAAAGTCCAATGTCCTCGTTGGGTAGGGTGAGTTCTGATTTTCTGTCATGTTTCCAGGCAGTGTTTTTTTTTTTCTTCTGCTCAAACGGAGAGGCTGCATTAAGGTTCTGGCTTCATCCCAAGCCCCGTCGCAAGTTGTGAAGAGCGCCAATGAGGCAGTAAAGAGCCTTGAGGTACGGTAGGCATCTTCTGGGAACGGGGATTGCACCACAAATGGAAAGTATTCCCTTTTCTAATCAACAGTGCTTTCTGGCTTTTATGCTACTACTGCAAGAGAGACATTCTTGGCGAGTCTAGAATAAAATAACCCCCGGCTACAAAAAATAAATAAAATCCTCATTGTGCATCTGCAGGGATATAATTGATTGAGAATCCCAGCCCGGGCAGGGATCTCGTTTGGCAAATTGCGATGCCGGCAAATATCATGTCTGCTCTGGCTCCTGTGAATCTCGGATAATGGTCCATTAGAGGATCTCAGCTGCTCTCAACACTATTGCATTGTCACGCAGGCTAAACCGGCCGCCTGAGCTAGTCCACCAGGACTGGGGTGGCACGGCAGTAGAGATGCTGCTTCACAGCGCCAGAGACCCGGGTTCGATCCTGACTACGGGAGCTTGTCTGAACGGAGTTTGTACGTTCTTGTTGTAAATGTTGAAAGACTGGAGCGACTAGGCTTGTATACACTGGAATTTAGGAGGATGAGAGGAGATCTTATCGAAAACGTATAAGATTATTAAGGGGTTGGACACCTTAGAGGCAGGAAACATGTTCCCAATGTTGGGTGAGTCCAGAACAAGGGGCCACAGTTTAAGAATAAGGGGTAGGCCATTTAGAACGGAGATGAGGAAAAACTTTTTCAGTCAGAGAGTTGTGAATCTGTGGAATTCTCCGCCTCAGAAGGCAGTGGAGGCCAATTCTCTGAATGCATTCAAGAGAGAGCTAGATAGAGCTCTTAAGGATAGCGGAGTCAGGGGGTATGGGGAGAAGGCAGGAAGGGGGTACTGATTGAGAATGATCAGCCATGATCACATTGAATGGCGGTGCTGGCTCGAAGGGCCGAATGGCCTCCTCCTGCACCTATTGTCTATTGTCTATTGTTAAATTGCCCCTAGTGTGTGTAGGGTAGTGTTAGCGTGCAGGGATCGCTGGTCGGTATGGACTCGGCGGGCCAAATGGCCTGTTTCCACACTGCATCTCTAAACTAAACTGAACTAAACTAAACTAAACACTGGAAGGAAAAAAAGCAGGCGGTGGTTGATCTGCAATCAATCATGTGGCGTCAGGCAACAGGCGATAGAAGCCAGCAAATTATAACGTAAACTTTGTACAGCCCCCAGTCTTGTCGTGCATGACCTGCCAGAGTTTGCCAATGACATCCTGTATTATCTGCCGTCAGCCCTGTCATAGCTGAACAAGAGGGCTTTGACATGCATCAGGAAGGAACTGTTCCATTATCCGCTGACACTGATACACCTCAGAGTGTTGGCAACTAAGGCACCAGGCAATGGTGAGATCTGTCATAAGAAAATGCTTTAGAGTCAGAGAGTGATACAGTGTGGAAATAGGCCCTTCGGCCCAACTTGCGCACACCGGCCAACATGTCCCAGCTACACTAGTCCCACCTGCCTGCGCCTGGCCCATATCCCTCCAATCCTGACCTATCCATGTACCTGCCTAACTGCTTCTTAAACATTGGGACTGCTTCCAACTTTATGTTTGCTTTAAAGTTTAGCCAATCTAATTGCTTTTTTTCCAAAATATAGATGGAAAATATATACATGGAGACATAGAAAGTAGGAACTTTAAAAGCAATTTGGCCCTTTAGACTGCTCTGTACTTCAAATTTAGTTTTAGTTTTAGAGGTTTAAAGCGGAAACATGCCTTTCGGCCCATCGAGTCCAAGCCGAGCTACAATCCCCGCACATTGACACCACCCTAAGCACACTAGGCTAAATTTTACTTTTTTATACCAAGCCAATTAACCTACAAACCTGTACGTCTTTGGATTGTGGGAGGAAACTGAAAATTTAAAACTAAGATGAGAAAAAAATGTTTTCACCCAGAGAGTTGTGAATTTGTGGAATTCTCTGCCACAGAAGGCAGTAGAGGCCAAAATTCACTGGATTAATTTAAAAGAGGGTTAGATAAAGCTCTAGGGGCTAGCGGAATCAAGGGATATGGGGAGAAGGCAGGAATGATTGTGGATGATCAGCCATGATCACAATGAATGGCGGTGCTGGCTCGAAGGGCCAAATGGCCTCCTCCTGCACCTATTTTCTATGTTTCGATGTTTCTATCTCGGAGAAAACCCACGCAGGGTCACAGGGAGAACGTACAAACACCGTTCTCTGGCGCTGTATGGCAGCAGCTCTACCTCTGCGCCACCGTGCCATCTTTTAGGGATCTGTCATTAGAAAATGTTTTAGCCAACCTAATTGCTTTTTTCCCCAGAATATAGAGGGGAAAATGTACATGGAAACATAGAACATTGGAATTTTAAAGGCAACTTGGCCCTTGAAACTGCTCTGTAATTCAAATTTAGTTTTAGATTTAGTTTTAGAAATACGGCACAGAAACTGGTACCTCGGCCCACCTTAATCCACGCCGACCAGCGATCCCCGTACTATCCCACGGACTAGGGTCAACTTATAATTTTTACCGAAGCTAAATTAACCGACTGTACAAACCTACAAAAGGAAACAACATGTCCTCCAGCATTTGGTTCAGTTTAGTTTATTGTCACAGTGTACCGAGGCACAGTGAAAAACGTTTTTTGGACAGGTACATGGATAGGGAAGGTTTAGAGGGATACGGGCTTGTGGCACTACCACAGATGGGGCATCTGTCGGGCATGGGCAGGATGGGCCGAAGGGCCTGCTGTCATGCTGTACGACTTTGCAACACTGTACATGTCTGAAGAATGGTCTCGACCCGAAACGTCACCCATTCCTTCTCTCCGGAGATGCTGCCTGTCCCGCTGAGTTACTCCAGCTTTTGGTGTCTATCTTACTGGTGGCAAGTTAGCTAAAGGAGTTGTAAGAGAAGACTAAACTAATCATTTGGAGTTAAATCCTGTCAAATCCTGTCAGAAGAGTTCGGGAATTTAAATTCACTTAATTAAATCAATCTCTATTTTTTGTTGTAAAACAGGCAACATCAGCAATAGTTAGTGTGAAACCACTGGACTATCCCAAAAAACCCTTCTGATTTAACTAAAGTCCATAGGTAAGGAAGTCTGTGACTCCACACACAGCAATGGAGTTGATTCAAAACTGCCTTCTGAAATGGTTTAATAATTCAGACGAAGGAAAGTCAACAAAGGCCAATAAATGATGATCTTGTCAGTGAAGTGTACGCTTCCTGAATACATCAGTTGAAAAAAATCGTTGACAAAATGCTTAAGAAAGCATCCAAATTTATTTTAGTTTAGCTTCGTTTATTGTCATATGCATCAAGATTCTCTGCCTCAGAAGGCAGTGGAGGCCAATTCTCTGAATGCATTCAAGAGAGAGCTAGATAGTAGCTCTTAAGGATAGTGGAGTCAGGGGGTATGGGGAGAAGGCAGGAACGGGGTACTGATTGAGAATGATCAGCCATGATCACATTGAATGGCGGTGCTGGGTCGAAGGGCCGAATGGCCTCCTCCTGCACCTATTGTCTATTGTCTATAAGATACAGCGAAAAGCTTTTTTTGTTGCGTGCTATCCAGTCAGCGGAAAGACTGTACAGTTTACTACGACAAAGCCATCCTCATCTCAGTCTAACTGTCCCATCTCTTATTCTCAAACTAGGTCCCCAAGTCCTAGATTCCTCAGTCAGGGGAACATTCACCACACATTTAACCTGACGAGCCCTTCGAGAATCTGCAGGTCGGAACTGCAGATGCTGGTTTATACCGAAGACAGGAACAAAGTGCTGGAGTAACTCGAAAAATAGACACAAAAAGCCGGAGTAACTCAGCGGAACAGGCAGTATCGCTGGAAGAATGGGGCGACCGACGTTTCGGGTCGAGACCCTTCTTCAGGGGCAACTCAGCGGGTTACAGAGGGGTGTAGGAAGGAACTGCAGATGCTGGTGTAAACCAAAGATGGGCACAAAAAGCTGGAGTAACTCAGTGGGGCAGGCAGCATCTCGGGAGAGAAGGAATGAAAATGGATCCGGACCTGAAACGTCACCCATTCGTTATCTCCAGAGATGCTGTCTGACCCACTGAGTTACTCCATCACTTTATTTCTAAGCCCTTCAAGAATGTTTCGATGAGATCCCTTCTCATTTACTTAAACTGCAGTGAATACAGTACACTCACTTTCTTTTCGTAAGGCAAACTCAATATCTATGGAATTGTAGACTTGGTGCATTCCTCTGTGTATCCACTTTGTGTGTCTCTGGTACTCAGATACTTACACAATACCCAATGATGCCAACACGTTTGGGTCCGTTTATCAATTTTAGCTTAGCTTTAGTTTAGTTACAGGCCCTTCGGCCCACTGAGTCTGCGCCGAGCAGCGATCCCCCCACACTAATACTATCCTGCACACACTAGGGATACTTAACAAATTTTACCAAGCCAAATAGCCCACAGACTTGTATGTTTTTGGAGTGTGGGAGGAGAGTCGCTGCCTTAAAGCACCAGAGACCCAAGTTCGATCCTGATTACGGGTGCTGCCTGCACAGTTTGTACGTTCTCCCCGTGACTTTTCTACGAGATCTTCGGTTGCTCCCACACTCCAAAAGACAAACAGGTTTGTCAGTTGATTGGCTTCAGTAAAGTGTCCCTAGTGTGTAGGATAGTGTTAGTGCACGGGGTGATCGCTGGTCGGCGCGGGCTCGGTGGGCTGATGGGCCTGTTTCCGCGCTGCATCTCTAAACTAAACTAAACAACAGCTGCAAGGTGTCCTCAGCATCTGGACTGCTCCAAGGTCCACCATAATTAGCACCTGTAAAGGGATTCTTGGCCGCTTCCTCAGAAAGCACCAGGAATGACCTGATGAGAAAGACCGGGAGATTCGTGAGCTAATTATGTGCAACTGCGTTGTGCTCTTGGGTTGGATCTCCACCATATCTTGTGAGAAAATAAATCTGTCAGAACATTAAATCCAACAGAAATCCCAGCAAAGGAGGAAAGAATGAAGGAGTTAACTGATGACCTTGATGGGCTTGGATTCCTCAGCCTCTTCAGCTTAGCTTAGTTTAGAGATACAGTACGGAAAACAGGCCCTTCAGCCCACCGAGTCCGCGCCGACCAGCAATCTTCACACATTACCACGATCCTACACACAAGAGACAATTTCTGGGTACTGATTGAGAATGATCAGCCATGATCACATTGTCCGTGGGCGTGGGGGGAAGAGAGTGGAAGTTTTGTTGCCTTCCATCACAGTGAGGGAGTGTTTGGAGTCACTGTGATGGATGTTTGTGTTGGGGTCGTGTGTCCTGTGTTCTTTTCTTTTTTGTTGTGTTCTGTGACTGCTGTAATTTCGTTCGGTATCTGTACCGAATGACAATAAAGTTCTGTACTGTACTATTTACATTCATGCCAAGCCCATTAACCTACAAACCTGTACGCCTTTTGTCGTGTGGGAGGAAACTGGAGATCTGGGAGAAAACCCACGCAGGTCACCGGGAAGAACGTACAAACTCCGTACAGACAGCACCCGTGGTCGGGATCGAACCCGTGTCTCTGGCGCTGTAAGGCAGCAACTCTGCCGCTGTGCCACCGTGTCACCCCGCAGTTCTGCACTGCAGCGTTCAGCAGAATCAAGTTTCAGGAGCATGGTACAACGTGTAGCTGCCATTTCTTGCAAACTCCCTTCAGGAGGCAGTGGACGCCAGTTCTCTGAATGGATTCACGAGAGAGCTGGATAGAGTTCTTAAGGATAGCGGAGTCAGGGGGTTTGGGGAGAAGGCAGGAACGTGGTACTGATTGAGAATGATCAGCCATGATCACATTGAATGGCGGTGCTGGCTCGAGGGGCCGAACGGCCTACTCCTGCACCTATTGTCTATTGTCTAAAGTTCCTGAGGAAGGTGGGAAAAACTGCTGCTGACAGTGCCAAGGTGCAGCCTGCAGGCTGTAAAAGCCTTTGTCAGATTCGAATGGAATTTTGCCCAAGGTTGTAATGTACACTTGCCCAATGTTAGCAAAAAGTCGCTTGTTAATTTGTAGCCCATTGGCAATATTTCTCCCTCGCTCCATTTCCTTGATAATTGTCTTGGTATTCTCAGTTTCCCCTGGGTGAGATTTCCCAAAATGCACCCCTTGATGTTGCTCTCCCAGGCAAGGAAATGAACCATTTGTCTTTGCATTGTCAAATCACTCAAAGTGCCTCCCCAATTCACTTATTAGTAACAGCACAGCACGTTTCTATGCGACATAATTAGCTCAACATCAGTATATCGTGTCATTTGCTTTCTCTTTTTCGTAAGATACAGCCGTCTAGTTTTTGTTATTTCAGATAAATAGACAATAGGTGCAGGAGTAGGTCATTCGGCCCTTCGAGCTAACACGGCCATTCAATGTGATCATGGCTGATCATTCACAATCAGTACCCCGTTCGTGCCTTCTCCCCGTACCCCCTGACTCTGCTATCTTTAAGATAATATAAAATAAAGAACGCTTGCTTCCCTGTAACACATCCTCACCTCTAACACATCCGAGAGGTCCCAAAGTCCACCACAGCTCAAACACAATAGAATAATAAATTAAATAATAATAATAATAAAAGTATTTTCCAATGATATTAAAATTCACGAGTGAAAATGTATCATAGAGTCGTACAGAGTGGAAACAGGCCCTTCGGCCCAACTTGCCCAAGCCGACCAGCATGCCCCATCTACACTAGTTCCACCTGCCCATGCTTGGCTCATATCCCTCCAGACCTGTCCTATCCATGTGCTTGTCCAATTGTCTCTTAAATGTTATGGTGGTACGTGACTCAAATACCTCCTCCGGCAGCCCGTTCCATAAACCCACCACTCTTTGTGTAAACAAGTTACTCCTCAGGTTCCAATTAAATCTTCCCCCCCATCCCACCCTCCCCCCTCATGCCCTTAAATCCATGTCCTCTGGGCAAAAGACTCTCAGGCTGAAGAAGGGTCTCGACTCAAAACATCACCCATTCCTTCTATCCAGAGATGCTGCCTGTCCCGCTGAGTTACTCCGGCATTTTGTGCCTATCTTCTGTGCATCTACCCGATCTATTCCTCTCATAATTTTTCTACACCTCTATAAGATCACCCCTCATCCTCCTGCGCTCCAAGGAATTAAGCACCAGCCTGCTCAACCTCTCCCGGTAACTCAGGCCCTCGAGTCCTGGCAACATCCTCATAGATCTTCTCTGCACCTTTTCCAGCTCGACATCTTTCCTATAACATGGCGACCAAAACTGAACCAAGTACTCTAAATGTGGCCTCACCAATGTCTTATACAACTGTAACAGTGTCGTCCAACCGTCCCCTTCTGAAGTTGGGATTATGAGGTTAGCCATTGGGCTTAGGGGTGGTAAGGATAAGTGAGGTTAGAAGCTGGCATTCTTCGTGGGGGTTGAAAAGGGTGAATAAGAGTGGGCATTCACATTAGAAGTTGGATCAATGTACTGCTATGAGTGCTAAAGGGTATCGACTGGTATTTTACTTAGCTTGCATTCCTAACTCGACACAATGTCCCAATAGACAATAGACAATAGACAATAGACAATAGGTGCAGGAGTAGGCCATTCAGCCCTTCGAGCCAGCACCACCATTCAATGCGATCATGGCTGATCACTCTCAATCAGTACCCCGTTCCTGCCTTCTCCCCATACCCCCTCACTCCGCTATCCTTAAGAGCTCTATCCAGCTCTCTCTTGAAAGCATCCAACGAACTGGCCTCCACTGCCTTCTGAGGCAGAGAATTCCACACCTTCACCACTCTCTGACTGAAAAAGTTCTTCCTCATCTCCGTTCTAAATGGCCTACCCCTTATTCTTAAACTGTGGCCCCTTGTTCTGGACTCCCCCAACATTGGGAACATGTTTCCTGCCTCTAATGTGTCCAATCCCCTAATTATCTTATATGTTTCAATAAGATCCCCCCTCATCCTTCTAAATTCCAGTGTATACAAGCCCAATCGCTCCAGCCTTTCAAGTCCCGATTACTATTCTGTAATGGCTCGGTTGCAATCATGTATTGTCTTTCTACTGACTGGTTAGCACGCAACAAAAGCTTTTCACTGTACCTCGCTCGGTACACGTGACAATGAACTAAACTGAAACTGAACTTAACTATCTTAAGTGCCATAGTGAGGCCCACCGGAAATTGGAGGAACAGCACCTCATATTTCGCTTGGGCAGCTTGCAGCCCAGCGGTATGAACATTGACTTCTCCAACTTTAGATAGTTCCTCTGTCCCTCTCTTCCCCTCCCCCACTTCCCAGTTCTCCCTCTATCTTCCTGTCTCCACCTGTATCCTTCCTTTGTCCCGCCCCCCTGACATCAGTCTGAAGAAGGGTCTCGACCCGAAACGTCACCCATTCCTTCTCTCCTGAGATGCTGCCTGACCTGCTGAGTTACACCAGCATTTTGTGATTAACTATCTTAAATGTTCTCACTGTTAAATAAGAAGTGTTTCAGATTTCTCAGTGTTTCACTGAGAAATAAGAAGTGTTTCAGGACAACGGTGGGGTGGCACTGTGGTGCGGCGGTAGAGTTACTGCCCAGGTTTGATCCTGACTCTGGGTGCTTCTCTGTAGGGAGTTTGTACGTTCCCCACGTGACTTGCATGGGTTTTCTCCGGGATCTCCACTCTCCTCCCACACTCCAAAGACGCACAGGTTTGTACTTTAATCGGCTTGGTATAATTATAAATTTCCGCTAGTGTGTGTCGGATAGTGATAGTGTGCGGGGATTGCTGGTCGGCATGGACACGGTGGGCCGAAGGTTTCCGTGCTGTGTCCTCAAACCAAACTAAACTAAACAACGTGATCCAAATTCCCCTTGTAATGTTGCAAAAGGAAATCGTCTCAAAGTCACAAATGTGACTCCGGCAGCGCCGGAGACACAGGTTCGATCCTGACTACGGGTGCTGCACTGTAAGGAGTTTGTACGTTCTCCCCGTGACCTGCGTGGGTTTTCTCCGAGATCTTCGGTTTCCTCCCACACTCCAAAGACGTACAGGTATGTAGGTTAATTGGCTGGGTAAATGTAAAAATTGTCCCTAGTGGGTGTAGGATAGTGTTAATGTACGGGGATCACTGGGCGGCACGGACTTGGAGGGCCGAAAAGGCCTGTTTCCGGCTGTAGATATATGATATGATATGATAAAAGGAAGTCTTGAACAAACTTTCCTCAAAGTCTTTTGACCCAGAAATGCAATTTACTCCGGGTGAAATCAATTTCCAATCTCTCAGCACCAAAGGAAATCCTCAGTATGCAATCCAATTTCTAGACACTTGTCCCTTTCAGTTTGCCACTCGAAGGGTAACCAAACATTAGTTTCAAAGACCACGAAAACAATCATTCCAATGTTTAACAGGAAGTTACATGCACTGTTTTTGAAACATAGAAACATAGAAAAATAGGTGCAGGAGTAGGCCATTCGGCCCTTTGAACCAGCACTACCATTCAATATGATCATGGCTGATCATCTAAAATCTGTACCCCTTTCCTGCTTTTTCCCCCATATCCCTTGATTCCTTTAGCCCTAAGAGCTCAAGATTCCAGCACCTAGTCTCTTAACTCTTCATTTTTTGTAGCCAATTCTCAGTCCATTCTACCACTTCTCTTGATTATGCAAGTTTTCACTTTTAATTAATCTAATATGCATTGCCTGATCGAAGGTCATGATAATCCAAATTTATTGGGCATCATTATTCAGGCATCAGTGTTTCGCTGAAGGTCGCTATTGACATTGATCAATGTTGCTTCTATTAACACTTGCTCAATGAAGATGGACACAAAATGCTGGAGTAACGCAGGCATCATCTCTGGAGAGAGGAATGGGTGACGTTTTGGGTCGAGACCCTTCTTCAGAGATGCTGCCGCCATTCCGGGAATTAACCTACGCCCTCGGGCCCACAAGTCCTGGCTACATCCTCTTAAAATCTTCTCTGCACTCTTTCCACCTTAACGATGTCTGTGAGTTCCTCCAGTACTGTTTTTATGGCTCATACCATCATACAATCTCTCATCTTGGCTTAAATTTTCCAGGTCTTCTTAACAGAAAAATAGATCAATACCTCTTGAAGGGATTAATGGTCAGAGATATTAATCATGCTGTCTGATTTACTTTCAGAGCAAGGAGGTTAAAGAAATGTTCATTAAATTAATATATTATTTCGTATTGCTGAAAGTGTCAGTGACTGAATAATCAAGGAGCGTTTTGGCTGGTGTGGCCTTGGGTGTGTTGACTGACCTTGTACTTTATAATGGAATACTTAATTATACCTACAGAATCACTGGTATCAAAATATCTTCATTTTTAGTTCAGTTTGGTTTAGAGACACAGCGCGGAAAACAGGTCCTTTCGGCCCACTGGGTCTGCGCTGACCAGCGATCCCCGCACACTAACACTATCCTACACACACTAGGGACAAGTTTTTAAACATTTTACCAAGCCAATTAACCTACAAACCTGTGCACCTTTGAAGTATGGGAGGAAAACGAAGATCTCGGAGAAAACCCACGCAGGTCACGAGGAGAACGTACAAACTCCGTACAGACAGCACCCGCAGTCGGGATAGAACCCAGGTCGCTGGCGCTGCATTCGCTGTAAGGCAGCAAATCTACCACTGCGCCACTGTGCTGCCAAATGAGGTTTGGTAACACAGTTTTGTCCCTTTTGTCCCACCTCCCTGACATCAGTCTGAGGAAGGGTCTCGACCCGAAGCGTCACCCATTCCTTCTCTCCTGAGATGCTGCCTGACCTACTTAGTTACTCCAGCATTTTGTGAATAAATACCTTCGATTTGTACCAGCATCTGCAGTTATTTTCTTACACTATGGTAGCACAGTGGTTATGTTTGAGGACACTAAGGTGGTGCAGTGGTAGAGTTGCTGCCTTCTAGGTTCGATCCTGACCACGGGTGCTGTCTGTATGGAGTTTGTACGTTTTTTTTCCTGCGACCTGTGTGGGTTTCCTCCCACACTCCAAAGACGTCCAGGTTTGTAGGTTAATTGGCTTTGGTACAATTGTGTATTGTCTGTAATGTGTGTGTGGGATAGTGTTCGTGTGCGGGGATCGCTGTTCGGCTCAGTGAGCCGAAGGGCTTGTTACCGCGCTGCATCAGTTTGTGATTAGAATTCAGCGGTCTGCGTCAGGAGACAGGAGTTTGCATCTCATACCAGCAGCATGTGAATTGTCCCTAGTGAGTGTCGATAGTGTCAATGTGTGGGAATCGCTGGTGGGTGCAGATTCGGTGGGCACCTAAAGGGATCTTAAATGCAAGCAATTAAGTTAAGCCCACATTTGGAAAAACTAGCACGGCAACTTTCAATCCTATCAGGGAAGGTAATCTGCCAATCTCACCAAATGTGGGCTTTAAATGGCTCTGTGTCCACAATAAGACAATACACTTGCAATTTATCTGTAAAGGCCACTTAGGTCAAGTGTACTGACATGCCCCGAGCCAAAAATTGCACAGTTATAAAGTTACCTTAAGAGGAAAATGTCCTTAAATTTACCTTTTAAGTCTCAAATGGGGAAGAGATTTCCTAAATTGGTCCAGGGTTGAGGGATATCAGTTACACACATCGATTGGAGGAACAGTGCTATTGGTTTCTGGAGGACAGTACAAGGGTGATCAGGCTACATGCGTAGGAAGGAACTGCAGATCCTGGCTTCAAACTGACGATAGACACAAAAAGCTGGAGTAACTCAACGGGTCAGGCAGCATCTCTGGAGAAAAGGAACGGGTGACGTTTCGGGTCGAGACCCTTCTTCAGACCTTTCGAGTCTGAAGAATGGTCTCGACCTGAAACCTCACTCCTTCCTTCCCTCCAGAGGTGCTGTCTGACCCGCAAAGAAGAATCATTTTTTTTAGTTCAGTTGAGCGATGCAGCGTGGAAACGGGCCCTTTGACTCACTTAGTCTGCACAGACCAACGATCACCCATACACTAGTTCTATCCCACACACACTGCAGGCAATTGACTGGTCATAATTAACCGACAAACCTGCACGTCTTTGGAATGTGGGATGAAACCTGAGAAAGCTGGGAACACCCAGGCGGTCACGGGCAGAACGTACAAATCCCATGCAGACAGCGCCCGTGGTCAAGATCGAGCCCAGGTCTCTGGCGTTGCAAGGCAGCGACTCTACCCTAACACCACCATGCTGCCCCATTTCATCAGCTGGAAGACGACACACGGAGCCATAGGCTACAAGTTATATTGTCCAGTTTTAGCCTGCACCAACACGAGCTGAATGACCTTACTTGATGCCATTAATTAATGGGGATTTAATCACACTTTGCAAAAATTGGTGCAAGGGTCAGTAATCAGAGGATATACTTTAGGTGTCGGAAAGAACTGCAGCTGCTGGTTTAAATCGAAGGTAGACACAAAATGCTGGGGCAACTCAGCGGGACAGGCAGAATAGGTGCAGGAGTAGGCCATTCGGCCCTTCGAGCCTGCAACATTGAATGGTGGTGCAGGCTCGAAGGGCCGAATGGCCTACTCCTGCACCTATTTTCTATGTATATATATATATATATATATATAGAAACTATATATATAGAAACATATATATATAGAATATATTCTATATATATAGAAACATAGATATATATATATATATCATATCATATCATATATATACAGCCGGAAACAGGCCTTTTCGGCCCACCAAGTCCGTGCCGCCCTGTGATCCCCGTACATTAACACTATCCTACACCCACTAGGGACAATTTTTACATTTACCCAGCCAATTAACCTACATACCTGTACGTCTTTGGAGTGTGGGAGGAAACCGAAGATCTCGGAGAAAACCCACGCAGGTCACGGGGAGAACGTACAAACTCCTTACAGTGCAGCACCCGTAGTCAGGATCGAACCTGAGTCTCCGGCGCTGCATTCGCTGTAAAGCAGCAACTCTACCGCTGCGCTACCGTGCCGCCCAATATATATATATATACACACACACACACACACACACACACACACACACACACACACACACACACACACACACACACACACACACACACACACACACACACACACACACACACACACACACACACACACACACACACACACACACACACAAATAAACACATAAAAACCAAACGATCAATAGTAGCGCAATAATAGTCCATTGAAGTTCAGGGCTTATTTGAGGTTGTAGCGTTTAATAGCCTGATGGCTGTTGGGAAGAAGCTGTTCCTGAACCTGGACGTTACAGTTTTCAGGCTCCTGTACCTTCTTCCCGTAAACAGCTGGGAATTACTATGGATTGAGAGAGATCGTATTTGCTTACATTGTTCTTTGTTGTCAGAATTATTATGTTACACTGAACACAAATCTTTAAATCAAGCAATTTTCACTTTGAGTTATTACTCCGTTCGGCGTACATGCATTTGGCATGTAAAATAAAAACCTCTAAAGGCAGAGAAAGGGAACACCGATAACTAACAATGAAGTGTCCACTTTCCGTGTCACTCTAGCTTTCGTCAAACGACAATAACCGATAACTAAGGGCGTTGGAAGAAACCGCAGACTCTGGTTTAAACCGAAGATAGGGACAAAAGGCTGGCGAAACTCAGCGGGTCGGGCAGCGTCTCTGGAGAAAAGGAAGACGTGACGTTTCGGGTCGAGACCCTTCTTCAGAACCTTTCGAAGCATCTGAAGAAATGCGCACACACGTAGCCCACGGATATCTCCTATCAATGGTACACGTTCGTCTTGCAACGCCCCCTTGTTATGCTAATCTTGTCGGTTTTCAAAACATACCAATTCTAGACCTGTCACCGAGACTTGTTAGGTTCAGTCCACAAGGCAGGTGGTGCTGTAACACTGTTCCACACAACGCCCATCAATTTGAGGGCCTTGGAGCTAACCTTAATTGGGGTTGAATTTCTCAGAGGGTTACTTCTTGTAAAGCACCAGAGAGGGTATTCCAGCTATAACTTCTATTTCTCAGTCACACTTTTGTTCTAAATAACCAAGGTTTCCCAGATCAGCTTCGACAAGGTTCCCTATTTTTAAAATAAGTATATTAAATGACTCATATACTTTCACACCTTTAGATAAAATCATGAGAGGAATAGATCGGGTAGATGCACAGAGTCTCTTGCCCAGAGTTGGGGAATTGAGGACCAGAGGACACAGCTTCAAGGTGAAGGGGAAAAGATTGAATAAGGATCCGAGGGGTAACTTTTTCACACAAAGGGTGGTGGGTGTATGGAACAAGCTGCCAGAGGAGGTAGTTGAGGCTGGGACTATCTCAACGTTTAAGAAACAGTTAGACAGGTACATGGATAGGACAGGTTTGGAGGGATACGGACCAAACATAGGCAGGTGGGACTAGTGTAGCTGGGACATGTCGGCCGGTGTGGGCAAGATGGGACATGTTGGCCGAAGGACCTGTTTCCAAGCTGTATCACTCTATTGACATCTTAGAGGTCAGCATAATGGTGCAACTGGTCGAGCTGCTGCTTCGAAGAACCTGGTTCGATCCTGACCTCGGGTGCTGTCTGTGTGGAATACTCCGATTTCCTCCCACACTCCAAACACGTACAAGGTTGTAGCATCAATTGGTTTTGTTAAAAATTGTAAATTGTCCCTAGTGTGTAGGATAGTGCTAGTGTATGGGGATTAGTGCTCGGCATGGACTGGGTGGGTCGAAAGGGCCGTTTTCTAAACTAAGTACAGGAGCAAAGAGGTCTTTCTGCAGTTGTACAGGGCCCTAGTGAGACTGCACCTGGAGTACTGTGTGCAGTTTTGGTCTCCAAATTTGAGGAAGGATATTCTTACTATTAAGGGCGTGCAGCGTAGGTTTACTAGGTTAATTCCCGGAATGGCGGGACTGTCATATGTTGAAAGACTGGAGCGACTAGGCTTGTATACACTGGAATTTAGAAGGATGAGAGGGGATCTTATCAAAACGTATAAGATTATTAAGGGGTTGGACACGTTAGAGGCAGGAAACATGTTCCCAATGTTGGGGGAGTCCAGAACAGGGGGCCACAGTTTAAGAATAAGGGGTAGGCCATTTAGAACTGAGACAAAGAAAAACTTTTTCAGTCGGAAGCTGTGGAATTCTCTGCCTCAGAAGGCAGTGGAGGCCAATTCTCTGAATGCATTCAAGAGAGAGCTGGATAGAGCTCTTAAGGATAGCGGAGTCAGGGGGGTACGGGGAGAAGGCAGGAACGAGGTACTGATTGAGAATGATCAGCCTTGATCACATTGAATGGCGGTGCTGGCTCGAAGGGCCGAATGGCCTCCTCCTGCACCTATTGTCTATTGTCTATTGTCTAAACACTGCCTTTCAGTATTTGATTTTTTTACATCCTGGGTAAATGATTCTGACTGACTGCCCCATCTGTGAGTCTCATAATTTTCTATACTTTTATCGGGTCTCTGGCGTTCGAGAGAAAACAATTCAAGTCTGTCCAACCTCTCCCTGTAGCTAATACCCCAAAATCCAGGGAACATTCTGAATGTAGGATTTAGGATTAAAAATAAATAAATTGCACAATTTGTTGCAATTAAACACACCTGCCTCCAGTTACTAGCACTTGCAAGGGCCCGCACATGTAGTTTAGTTTAGTTTAGAGATATCGGCGCGGAAACAGGCCCTGCGGCCCACCAGGTCCGCGCCGACCAGAGATCCCCGCACAGTAACACTATCCAACACACTAGGGAAAGATTTTACATTTATACAAAGCCAATTAACCTACAAACCTGTACGTCTCTGGGGTGTGGGAGGAAACTGAAGATCTTGGAGAAAACCCCCGCAGGTCACGGGGAGAACGTACAGGCAGCACCCGTAGTCAGGATTGGCGCTGTAAGGCTGCAGCTCTACCACTGTGTCATTGTGCCACCCAACATAGCATAACATGTGTGCCTTAATCCTCATCTTGTGACATTTCTGCATCATGACCGGTAATTATGGAATAAATGGACCCCAAACTGGACAGCTTTTCCCTGATAAAAGCTTCTCTACCATCAACGATTGATGGTGCATATTCTGCTTTGCTTCTTATGGTACAGTGCCAGTTAATCAAGCTGCAGCGGCTTCCTTCGTGAGCTATTTTAAGGTAGCATTAACCTGTTTTAAGTATTTGGGTTAACAACCCTGTTAAGATGTGGCATTAATGAATCTTGTACAATATAATTAACCAATGGAAATTAATTTTCGTTTTAATGATTTACATACATTTCAAATGGGATTTCATTATATATCTATATATATATTTCAAATGCATACCCTGAAATGAGATTTATTTCAAAATATAGGTGTATGTATATATACACACACGTGTGCGTGTGCATGTGCGCGTGCACGTGCGTGTGTGTGTGTGTGTGTGTGCGTGTGTGTGTACACACACATACATATACATACACAAATGCAAACATTTCTGTACACGCATACATTTGTATACAAATATATGCACATATACATACACTCACTCACACACACACACATACATACATACATTAAAAAATCTCACTTGAAATTCTAAGTACCACTGTAGCCATGTCACTGCAACCTATGTTGTGGAACTGGTGCAGCGGGGAATGTTCAGATTTAGAGGCGCTAAGTCCCTGTGGAGTAGCGTTAGATTTCAGGCAATCTGGCAACATCAGTCAGTGTGAGGCACGGAGCGACATTGTGCTTCTGATTGAAAAACCGGTAGAGTTGCTGTCTTGCAGCACCAGAGACCCAGGTTTCATCCTGACCACAGGTGCTGTCTGTACGGAGTTTGTTCATTCTCCCTGAGACCGTATGGCTTTTCTCCGGGTGCTTTGGTTTCCTCTCCTATCCAAAAGACGAGCAGGTTTGTAGGTTAATTGGCTTCTGCAAGTTGTCCCTGGTGTGTAGGATAGAACTTGAGTAAGGGGAAACACTGGGCTGTGTGGACTTGGTGGGCCGAAGGGCCTGTTTCCACGCTATATTTCTAGACTAAATTAGAGTAATTCAACTGCAATGCATAGTACAGTGACATTTATCGCTAACTTAACACTTGGATGTTACTCATCCACTATATCGCCTTCTGACATTTGACGGACTCCCATGGCTGCAATTGCAACAGTTGGAAATTTCAACATGCATACCTTGAAAAATAAATGTTCCTCAACTAACATTGCTAAAAGCAAACGGATCTGGTCATCATCACATTGTTATTTATGCACTGTGTACATATTAGCTGCCAGACTGAGTGAAGGTGTTGAGCGAGCCGAGCCGAGCCTGCATTTGGTTTCGCCGATGTAAAGAAACCTGTGTCTAACTCCATCCTATCTTTATCCCACCCCCTCCCCTGACATCTCCCTCTATCTTCCTGTCTCCACCTATATCCTTCCTTTGTCCCTCCCCCCTGACATCAGTCTGAAGAAGGGTCTCAACCCGAAACGTCACCCATTCCTTCTCTCCTGAGATGCTGCCTGACCTGCTGAGTTATTCCAGCATTTTGTGAAATAAATATCTTCGATTTGTATCAGCATCTGCAGTTATTTTCTTACACCTAGTCTGAAGATGAGATCTGACATGATGAGAGGTGCTGAGACCAGCCCAGTGGTATGAATTTTGATTTCTCTAACTTCAAGTAACCCGGGCATTCTCTCTCTCTCTCTCTCACTCACTCTCTCTCTATCCCTCCCCAACCCTAGTCGCACCAGCTTCTTGTTTTCACCCAACAAACAGCTAACAATGGTCTGTTTCCTTTATCATCGTTACTTTTTTCACTATCTTTCATTAATTTCATCAGTCTGAAGAAGGGTCTCGACCCGAAACGTCACCCATTCCTTCTCTCCTGAGATGCTGCCTGACCTGCTGAGTTACTCCAGCATTTTGTGAAATAAACACCTTCAGACTAGGTGTGTTCACTTTGTTGTAATTACTTTATGCGCTCAGTAAGACTTGTACCATAATACTCCAAATATCAGTAGGCCGAACTGTCATGTCGTGTAACATGGAAGAGTGGCAATGCGAGTATTTCCAGCACTTGCTGCTTTGGCTTCAGATTTCGAAACATCTGCAGGTTTTGTGTTTGCTTTTCAAACATAGTTTAGTTCAGTTTAATTTAGAGATACAGTGCGAAAACAGGTCCATCAGCCCATGCCATCAGCGATCCCTGCACACTAAACCTGAAGAAGGGTCTCGACCCGAAACGTCACCCATTCCTTCTCTCCTGAGATGCTGCCAGACCTGCTAAGTTACTCCAGCATTTTGTGAATAAATACCATCGATTTGACTGAACTGAACACTACCTTCTGCACTAGGCAACACTGTTAAAAAATCTTTTGTACTTAATATAATTGTATTTATTTGTTTTTGCATTTATTGCATACATGTTTTTACGCACCGTCAAGATTGGCTATTTTTCAATTTCGTTGTACTCGTTGCAATGACAATAAATGAATATTATTATTATTATTATTATTATTATTATTATTGATTTGTACCAGCATCTGCAGTTATTTTCTTACACTAACACTGTCCTACACACACCAGGGACAATTTACGTCTGTACGTCTTTGAAGCATGGGACGAAACTGGAGGTCCTGGAGAAAACCCACGCAGGTCACGGGGAGAACGTGCAAACTCCATACAGACAGCACCACCCAGGATCGAACCCGGGTCTCTGGCGCCGTCAGGCAGCAACTCTACCGCTGCGCCACCGTCTTCAGAGTCTCCAGAAATGGCACCTATCCACGTTCTCCAGAGATGCTGCCAGACCTGCTGAGTCACTCCAGCGTTTTGTGTCCTTTAACGTAGCTGTTGGATTTCATTTTAAGAGATGTAAACTTTGCAATGAATTCAATTTAAAAAAAAACAAAAGTGAAATGCCAGTCCTTGAACTTAAAGAGCAGCTGCTTTATGCAACACTCTCCACAGGGCACGACAGCTTCCACAACAAGCCAAGGTAGCAGCAAAGAGAATATTGTACATTACATTAGAAGATGCTCCTAGATATACAAAACAACACTGACATCTAACTTACTGAGAGCATTACCAGAGGAGACCCATTGCGACATTATATCAGTGCAAATAAATACATTTAGGTGATGACGTAGAGAAATTACTGGTTCACTTTAATAAAAAAGTGATTCATCCTTTTATTAATTACTAGACCAAGTGGACCCGTTGGGCCCAAACCTCTCCTGCATTGGTGCAACACCCTCTCCCCCCCCCCCCCCCCACTCCATCCCCCTCGGCCCCCCTTATCCTCCCTCCTCCCTCCCTCCCCAGCAGATAGATTTAAACTTTAAAATGTGAATAACTTTAAAAATATAACACCGATTTCAATGAAACTTCTTCCATTAACACCAAAGGGACGACGGTGAGTAAGGTGGGCCTAAAATTGGCACGCTATCGTGTACCGTTCTGGCTGTAGTTCAGGAACAAACAAACAAACAAACGAGAGTTTTAGTAGTATACAGATGACACAAATTTGACTGCATTTCCCGTGAAAGCATTGCATTGAACTTCTATTGGATATTCCTGTGCATTCCGGGCCGCTCTCAATTTATAGAATACATTACAGGACGGGGCAACAAAGGCAGTGAATTAATGTGGAGATGTGAGGCTCATTCGCAGTCTGTCGCGTTTCAGATGTATGCACTGACAGTCCCTGTCCATTTACATGAACACAGGCCCTGGTGATTGCAGTAATTTACAACGTGTTGCCTTGTGATATTCTCTTATTGTCACTCTTGTTAATTTAAGGATGCCTGGTTCTCACAAGGTTTGGATGAGATTGGCCTGAGATAAACGACTCTATTCCTGCATACTGAGTGGCGTGCAGATTATGCGCACCGTGCCTGGGGATTGTCAACCATTTCCCGGTTTGCGCTGTGTTAACTGGATAAAGGTATTGATGTTCATTATTGCAGAGTTCGCTACTAAATTTCTGTTGCCTCTCCAATCTCTGTTTTCAGTTAATTACAGGCACACTACCTTCCCACTAGCTTCCTGCTGTTATCTTCTTATCCACAACATAGGAACCTGAGGAGGAGTAGTAGCTCTTTCACGTAAAGGGTGGTAGGTGTACCGAACGAGCTGCTGGAGGAGGTAGTTGAGGCAGGTGCAATTGCAACGTTTAAGAAACATTTCGACAGGTACACGGATAGGGCGGCACGGTGGCGCAGCGGTAGAGTTGCTGCCTTACAGCGATTGCAGCGCCGGAGACTCAGGTTCGATCCTGACTACGCCGTCTGTACGGAGTTTGTACGTTCTCCCCGTGACCTGCGTGGGTTTTCTCCGAGATCTTCGGTTTCCTCCCACACTCCAAAGACGTACAGGTATGTAGGTTAATTGGCTTGGTAAAAAAATGTAAAAATTGTCCCTAGTGCGTGTGTGTAGGATAGTGTTAATGTGCGGGGATCGCTAGGCGGTGCGGACTCAGTGGGCCGAAGGGCCTGTTTCCGCACTGTATCTCTAAATCTAAGAAAACATCTAAAAGGACAGGTTTAGAGGGATGTGGGCCAAATGCAGGTGGGTGGGAACGAGTGTAGATGGGACATGTTGGCCAGCGTGGACCAGTTGGGCCGAAGGGCCTGTTACCGTACTGCGTGACACTGACTCGATGACAATAAGGAAGGAGGATTTAAGCCCACTGGGTTCAATTTGGAACCCAGGAAAGTAATCCCGTCAGTCCATCCCCCTTGCAGCTTTACCGCTTAATCTCTCTCACATGCCCAGCAATTCCCTCTCTTGACTACCTTGTGATTTGCTTACACGAATGGGGGGAATTTATAATTGGAGAAGACCAGAGGATCAGTGTTGTCGTGGGAACGTGCAAACTCCACAAGGACTGCACCCAAGGTCAAGGTCAGACCTATCCCCCTGAAGATGTTACTTTAACTGCACCTGTGCTGCATCCACCGCTGCGAAATGTGACGGGCAACAATTCTGTACAAAGATGGACACAAAATGCTAGAGTAACTCAGCGGGACAGGCAGCATCACTGGAGAGAAGGAATGGGTGACGTTTCGGGTCGAGACCTTCTTCGGACCTCTGTATTCTGCGTTCAATTCTGCACAGCTGGGTTCAGAAAGGCAGAAGGTTTACGAGAAGAATAAAAGTATACGGTTCCATGGATAGATTGGAGAAAATGTATTTTTTCTTGCGCCAGGCTCAGCAAAGGAAACTATTACTACAAAACATGAAGCAGTCAGATCGAGCAAATAATGAAAACTATAATGTCATCTGGGATTATTGGTGCACCTTTAATAAGAAAGTCCAAAGTAATTTATCTTTTTTCTAATTATTGCAGAAATCCGAATGCATTTCCTATAAAGCACAGTTTCGTTTTTTAGATTTAAATTTAGATTTAGAGATACAGCGTGGAAACAGGCCCTTCGGCCCACCGAGTTCAGGCCGACCAGAGGTCACCCCGTACACTACCACTATCCAACACGCCAGGGACAATTTACAATTATTACCCAAACCAATCAACCTACAAACCTGTACATCTTTGGAGTGTGGAAACAAACCAGAGCACCCGGGGAAAACCCATGCGGTCAAGGGGAGAACGTACAAACTCTGTACAGGCAGCACCCAGAGTCAGGATTAAACCCGGCGCTCACAAAAAAGATGTTTTAATAGCATAGACAGAAACAGACCAGTAAGTCATTGTGGACGCAGTGCTGGAATAACTTATTGGATCAGGCAGCAACTCTGGGCAGCTTGCCTAACCTGCTGGGCTACTCCAGCACTTTGTGGCCTTCTGTGTATTAACCAGCATCTGCAAATCTGTGTTTCTACCAGTTTATATTAAAGGGCACAATGTGCTGGAGTGACTCAATGGGTCAGATAGCATCTCTGGTGGAATGTGGGGAAGAATCCCAATCTGAAACGTCACTCCCCCACTATCAGCCTGAAGAAGGGTCCTGACCCAAAACGTCACCTTATCGATGTTCCATTATAAATTAGGAACAGTGAAGAACGGCAGATGCTGTTTAACACTGAGAGGGTCACAAAGTGCTGGAGTAACTCAGCGGGTCAGGCAGCTTCTCCAGAGATGCTGCCTGACCTGCTGAGTTACTCCAGCACTTTGTGTCCCTACATATAAACCAGTATCCACAGTTCCTTGCTTCTACAAGTTATGATGGAGACGTGGTTATTGAGTAACCAAGAGAAGGATGTGTTATGGGGTGTGGTGGATTGATACAGGACACTGAAGATTCCAGAGCAGATTCATTGACCCTGAAGAAGGATCTCGACCTGAAACGTCACCCATTCCTTATCTCCAGAGATGTTGCCTGTCTCGCCTAGTTACTCCAGCATTCTGTGTCTATCTTCGGATTCATTGACAAGTCCTGATTACTGAACCAGCAAGGTAAAGAAGTGAGTTTTGTGCAGAAACGTGTTTCTGTAGATTTAGATTTAGAGATTTAGAGATACAAAGTGGAAACAGGCCCTTCGGCCCACCGAGTCCGCACTGCCCAGCGATCCCCGCACATTAACACGATCCTACACACACTAGGGACAATTTTTTCATTTGCCCAGCCAATTAACCTACATACCTGTACGTCTTTGGAGTGTGGGAGGAAACCGAAGATCTCGGAGAAAACCCACGCAGGTCACGGGGAGAACGTATAAACTCCGTACAGACGGCGCCCGTAGTAAGGATCGAACCTGAGTCTCCGGCGCTGCATTCGCTGAAAGGCTGCAACCCTACCGCTGCTCCACCGGGCCGCCAAGTGCTTAGCTTGGCAAGTGCGAAAGTAAATACTTTCACCGTAGGTTCCATGTTTTACTGAATGTTTGTCACCTTCAAGGCGAGTCCGATTGTTCACGTGGTAGAGTTGCGGAGAATGCACCAACGGCTACCTTGCAACTCACACCATGGTCCATGGACTTGCAAGACCTACCCCAATATACTCATAGGGCGCGGCCCAGACCATCACACAAACCAACCTCCCTCGCATTGACTCCATTTATACCTCACCCTGCCTTGGCAAGGGCAGCAGCACAATCAAGGACGAGTCGCACCCTGGCCACTCCCTCTTCTCCTCTCTCCCATCGCCCAATAGGTATTGAAGTGTGAAAACGCACACCTCCGGTTTCAGGAATAATTTCCTCCCAGCTGTTATCAGGAAACTGAACCATCCTAGCACAACTGGAGAGCAATCCTGAGCTACTGTCTACCTCATTGGTGACCATCGGACTATCCTTGATCGGACTTTATCTTGCACTGAATGTTATCCCCTTCATCATGTACCTGTACACTGTGAACGGCTCGATTGTAATCATGGATCGCCTTTCCGCTGACTGGTTCGCACGCATCAACAGCTTTTCACTGTACCTCGGTACACGTGACAAGAAACTAAACAGAAACTGAAACTGCAGTTCCTTAACCTTGCCCTGACCTTGTCATTGAAGATACTTTGGATAGCGTTGCGTTGCGTTCAATATCCAGGATGATAATTCATAAGGAACGAACTGCCAGAAACATACTGCTGGTGTGCTCGACCTGATCAACCACAAAAATGAAGCCATCACAATTTTACAAAGACCCCTCAGGCAAAATAACAATGGCCCTTCGGCACCAGCCTAACTTGGTTTCATTGTTATACACAAAGAGAAAAAAACTCATCCAACAAGCTCATTTTCTACTTTCGCAATACACTTCTCTGCTCCACCAATTTTTAACTCTAATATGTCCAAGATTGCTATCCCGAACAAGAGCACTATCAACGTCTCCCAGGAAGATAGATTTCTATCTGTATCAGTGAGTCACAGAGCAGTTTCCACATTTAATGAAAGAAATGAATCATGCCATCAAGTGGCCTATGTTTAGGTTTAATTATCGTCTGTGACCTTTCTCAGAGTGAGGCCCAGCGCAAATTGGACGAACAGCACTTCATATTTTGTGGGCAGCTTACACCCCAACGGTATGAACATTGACTTCTACAACTTCAAGTAACCCTTGCTCTCCCTCTGTAACTAGCTACAGGTCCAGCACCCCCTCAACCGGAAGTGCCGGCTCCTCCTTAGCTGATGACCTGAACTCTTTTTACGCACGGTTTGAGACGGGTAACACCACCAGCTCGCCGTCTAAAAACAGCACCGAAGGGGCGCTGGCTAGCGAGGCTGGAGGGGGATCCACCGCCGGGGATGTGCACACATTCTCGGTGTCCGAGCATGAGGTGAGGTGGGCTCTGACGCGTGTGAACACGAGGAAAGCTGGAGGCCCAGATGGTATATCTGGGCGAGTACTAAAGTCTTGTGCTACTCAGCTTGCTCCAGTGCTCACCACAATATTCAACCTCTCCTTGGCAAAGTCCGTGGTCCCTGCATGCTTCAAAAGATCCATCATTGTACCGGTGCCAAAGAATGCCTCTCCAGCGTGTTTAAATGACTACCGACTGGTGGCCCTCACCTCGGTTGTCATGAAATGCTTTGAGAGGCTAGTTAAGAAGCACATCTGCGCCCTCCTTCCTCGCAACATGAACCCACTACAGTTCGCATACCGTCCGAACAGGTCCACGGATGATGCGGTCTCCCAGGTTCTACACACCGCTCTCTCTCATCTGGACAGCCAGGGGGGCTATGTGAGGATGCTGTTCATTGATTTTAGTTCAGCATTCAACACAATAGTCCCCAGCAGACTGGTTGAGAAGCTGCTGGAACTGGGGCTTAGCACCCCTCTGTGTGCCTGGGTCCTGGACTTTCTCACTGCCAGGCCCCAAGTGGTCAGGATGGGGGACACACATCTAGCTCCCTCACCCTGAACATAGGATCCCCCCAGGGCTGCGTCCTTAGCCCCCTACTGTACTCCCTGTACACACATGACTGTGGGGCCAGGTTCAGCTCAAACTCCATCATCAAGTTTGCTGATGACCCTGTGGTGGTGGGCCGGATCTCCAACAACGATGAGAAGGCCTACCGGGAGGAGGTGGCTGATCTGGCACTCTGGTGTCAGGACAATAGCCTCCTCTTGAATGTCACTAAAACAAAGGAGCTGATTGTGGACTTCAGAAGGGTTAAACATCCAAGGACGTACACGCCACTCGAGATAAATGGGTCTATTGTGGATAAGGTGAGCAGTTTCAAATACTTGGGAGTCCGCATCGCAGAGGATCTGACGTGGGCAACGCACATTGCCGCACTGGTGGGTAAGGCTAAGCAGCGCCTTTACCACCTTAGACAACTGAGGAAATTCAGAGTGTCACTGAGGATCCTTCATTGCTTCTACTCTAGGGCTGTAGAGAGCATCCTGTCCGGCAACATTACAGTCTGGTTTGGGAACAGCTCTGCCCAGGACAGGATGGCCCTGCAGAGAGTAGTGCGTTCGGCAGAACGCACCATGGGAACTACACTCGTCCCCCTGCAGGACCTATACATCAGGAGGTGTAGATCCAGAGCAAGCAAGATCATGAGGGACCCCTGCCACCCCAGTAACGGACTGTTCCAGATGCTACGATCAGGCAAACGTCTCCGCTGTCACGCTGTGAAAACGGAGAGGATGAGACGGAGCTTCTTCCCACAGGCCATCAGGACTGTCAACTTTTATAACCCCAGAGACTAAATTTTTGTTGACACTTTTTGTGCTATGTTTAGTAACTTATTAACTTTATTTATATGCTGTAACTGTAATTCTTTTTGTGCACAACCCGCAGGCATTGCCACTTTCATTTCACTGCACATCGAGTATGTGTATGTGACAAATAAATTTGACATGACTTGACTCGACTCTCCATCCCTCCCCCTTCCCAGTTCTCCGATCAGTCTGACTGTCCTCGATTACATTTTATCTCTGTTTGCTTTGTTCTTACCTTCTCCCAGCTACAAATGATCTACTCTACATTCTCCTTGATCTCCATCCCCTTTGTCACATTTTGTCACGTTGTACTTCTTTATCTCTGTACCTCCCTCTGCCCTGACTTCTCGACCTGAAACGTCATCCACTCCTTTTATCCAGAGATGCTGCCTGTCCCATTGAGTGGTCTCCAAATTTGAGGACGAACATTCTTACTATTGAGGGAGTGCAGCATAGGTTCACTCGGTTTATTCCCGGAATGGAAGGACTGTCTTATGTTGAAAGACTGGAGCGACTAGACTTGTATACTATGGAATTTAGAAGGATGAGAGGAGATCTTATCGAAACGTATAAGATTATTAAGGGGTTGGACACGTTGGAGGCAGGAAACATGTTCCCAATGTTGGGGGAGTCCAGAACAAGGGACCATAGTTTAAGAATAAGGGGTAGGCCATTTAGAACTGAGATGAGGAAAAACTTTTTCAGTCAGAGAGTTGTAAATCTGTGGAATTCTCTGCCTCAGAAGGCAGTGGAGGCCAATTCTCTGGATGCATTCAAGAGAGAGCTAGATAGAGCTCTTAAGGATAGCGGAGTCAGGGGGTAAGGGGGAGAAGGCAGGAACGGGGCACTGATTGAGAATGATCAGCCATGATCACATTGAATGGCGGTGCTGGCTCGAAGGGCCGAATGGCCTCCTCCTGCACCTATTGTCCGCTCCCTCCACAGATGCTGCCTGACCCACTTTGTGTTACGACAACAGGGAGCTTTGAATATTTCCTTATTTCATTGCAACATCAAAGGGGGCCTCATGCCAGTTGACAGGAAATCTCACACCCCCACTTATTACTTCCTTGTAATCTAATCTCCCAATATCCCCATTAGTTTTTCCTCTCACTCCCACATTGGGAGGGCCAATTTTCAGTGGCCATTGAAACCACTTGGTTTCATTGAAACCATTGAAACCACGACAAACACCCATTTTGGGCACCATATCTGAGGGAGGATGTGCTGCCTCTGGCAAGGGTCTGGAGGAGGTTTACAAGAATGATCCCAGTGATGAGTGGGTTAACATATGATGAGAGTTTGTCGGCATTGGGCCTGTACTCGCTGGAGTTTAGAAGAATGAGGGGGCACATCATTGAAAGGTACAGAATAGTGAAAGGCTTGGATAGAGTGGATGTGGAGAGGATGGTTCCACTAGTGGGAGAGTCTAGGACTAGAGGATACAGCCTCAGAATTAAAGGACGTTCTTTTGGGAAGGAGATGAGGAGGAATTTCTTTAGTCAGAGGGTGGTAAATCTGTAGAATTCTTTGCCACAGAAGGCTGTGGATATTTTTAAGGCAGAGATATATAGATTCTTGATTAGTACGGGTGTCAGGGGTTTATGGGGAGAAGGCAGGAGAATGGGGTTAGGCGGGAGAGATAGATCAGCCATGATTGAATGGCGGAGTAGACTTGATGGGCCGAATGGCCTAATTCAGCTCATATCACATATGACATCACCTAGTGGCCACCAACCTGCTGGTCTTTGGGATGTGAGAGGAAACTCCCAGGAAGAATGTGCAAACTTTAGCAGACCGTACCGGAGGTTGGAACTGAACAAAGTTCACTGCAGATGTAAGGCAGGAACTCCACTAGTCGGCACCACTGACTTAGATGTACCTACTACAGCGGTCTCAACGAATGCTCGGCGTCAGTGTGAGGGGAGGTGCTGCTGATTTGTGCCTTGTTTAACTTCACCTGTCCAAGTGTTATGCTGGAGACAGCTCTGGCAGTGTCATTTACTTGGTCCAGGTGTCACTTATGTGACTAGCACCTACAGTAATGCCTGAAAGCATTGGTGAAAGATGCCATCTCATGCAGCTGAAAGCTCCTAGTCTCCGACATGAATTTTGCAACAACTGACAGTGGGTTTTTGACACCACCTGCAAAACAACAATTAAGGCTGCCAATTTGACAGAGGATATAATTAAATGCAACCATTTTTGTTAATTTGGAATAGATAAGTGGCTTAAATATATACCAGCTGAACGTCTAAATGATGGCAATGCAGCAGAAGGCATTAAAGTGCAGGCAGCGAGAAGATAAGATCTGAACGGCAGGCAGTCAGAATGAAAGCGGAAAGCAGCAAAAAAAAAAAATCTAAGGTTGGAAGAAAATACAGTGGGGACTTTGAGAAAGGAAGCCCATCTGTTCATTTAATCAGATCAATTAGGAATCTGTTAGAAACAAAGAAATATGAATGCTAACTGGAAAGTCTGAACAAAACCACCCAGCATGTGTTATGTTTCTACACAATTATACGTGCCTGTAAAGAAATAAATGGGATTTGCATCAAAACGCTTGACTTGTTACCAGCAGGTGGCAAAATGTTAAGAGGATTCTTACACATCAACCCTTGAACTTTAATGCTGCTACTTCCGCAGACCAGGTACGAACCTAGTCAAGATGTGGGAAGGAACTGCAGATGCTGGTTCACACCGAGGGTGGACACAAAATGCTGGAGTAACTCAGCGGGTCAAGCAAACATCTTCTCGAAACGTATAAGATTATTAAGGGGTTGGACACGTTAGAGGCAGGAAACATGTTCCCAATGTTGGGGGAGTCCAGAACCAGGGGCCACAGTTTAAGAATAAGGGGTAGGCCATTTAGAATGGAGATGAGATGGTGGTGCTGGCTCGAAGGGCCGAATGGCCTACTCCTGCACCTATTGTCTATTGTCTATCGTCTAACATCTCTGGAGAAAAGGAACAGGTGATGTTTCGGGTCGAGACCCCTCCTCTTCAGACCCAAGACGTTCCTTTGATCCAGACACGCTGCCTGACCTGCTGGGTTACCCCAGCATTTTGTGTCCACCTTGTCAAGGTAACAGCATTGAACAGTTTTAGACCACTGCTCTGAGAATCCATATTGCAAGCTGAGGCCTCAAAGGGAAATGGCTGCTATCGCGAGTTAAGAACGTTTAATTGTCAAAATTCAATTCTTATTTGTTGCAGGTTTACAGACCCATTAACTCAATAACACACAAATAAATATACAATATCAGCGCGGCACAATGCTGCTGCCTTACAGTTCTCAGAGAACCCCGGTTCGATCCTGACTAGGGACACTGTCTGTACGGAGTTTATCACGTTCTCCCCGTGACCTGCGTGGGTTTTCCCCGGGTGCTCCGGTTTCCTCCCGCACTCCAACTACGTACAGGTTGGCAGGTTAATTGGCATGGTATAATTGCAAATTGTCCCTGGTGTGTGTGGGATCGTGTCAGTGTGCAGGGATCTGCGTGGACTCGGTGGGTCAAAGTGCCTGTTTCCACGCTGTATCTCCAAACCAAATTAAACAATAATCAACAATACAATAAATTAATAATCAGTAATACTCGGTAACCAGACCATAAGAGTGCAAATCCGATGTAATGCAGTCGAAACAAAGCCCAGAGGCACAATGGTCTTCAGATGTTGGGAATCATGCATAGCAACAAAGTTCGGGATGGAATAACACGTAAAACAAGGAACTACAGAAAAAAGTCACAAAGTTCTGGAATAACTCAGGCAGCATCTCTGGAAAAAAAAAGGTAAGATTAAGTTTTTGGGTCAGGACCCTTCTTCAGACTGACTTCAGTGATGGGAGAATGCTGGAAGAAAGGTGGAGGCAGGACAAGATCCGGCAAGTTGGCAGGGTGGCACGGTGGCACAGCGGCCATGCATTGCATTCAAGAGAGAGCTAGATAGAGCTCTTAAGGATAGCAGAGTCAGGGGGATATGGGGAGAAGGCAGGAACGGGTTACTGATTGAGAATGATCAGCCATGATCACGTTGAATGGTGGTGCTGGCTCGGAGGGCCGAATGGCCTACTCCTGCACCTATTGTCTATTGGTAGAGTTGCAGCCTTACAGCGCCAGAGACCCGAGTTCAATCCGAACTATGGGTGCCATCTGCATGGAGTTTGTGCATTCTCCCCATGACCTGCGTGGGCTTTCTCCGGCAGCTCCGGTTTTCTCGCGCACGCCAAAGACGTGCAGGTTTGGAGGTTGACTGGCTTCTGTAAATTGTAAATTGTCGCTGGTGTGTGGGATAGTTCTGTTGTGCGGGGTGATCGCTGGTCTGCACGGACTGGCTGGGCCAGTGGAAAGTCTAACGTAAAAGTGGAATGAGCTGACCGTCATCTGGACTGAAAGATACAGCACTTCCATCCTCCGGACCGGCCCCTCGCAACATGAGCCACTTTTCCGAAATGCCCAGTGGTCTTCACCACTCTTTGTAGTGATTTGTGGCTGTGGGCAGAACAGTTCCCATACCAGACTGTAATGCAGCCCGCCAGCAGGCTCTCGATGGTGCATCTGTAGAAGTTTGTGAGGATGCTGGCGTTCATGCCAAACTTCCTCAGTCTTCTGCATTAATAATAATAATAATAATAATAATAATAATAATAATAATAATAATAACAACAACAACAACAACAACAACAACAACAACAACAACAACAACAACAACAACAACAACAACAACAACAACAATAATAATAATAATAATAATAATAATAATAATAATAATAATAATAATAATAATAATAATAATAATAATAATAATAATAATAATAATAATAATAATAATAATAATAATAATAATATTTCTTTTTAAATTTTTTTAATTACTTTTTTTATTTGTCATATGTAGGTTGGCACAGGGTCAAAGGTACAATGAAATGTATTTGACAAGACAACGGGTCACCTCAGCAGTAATATTGCAAGGAAAAATAAGATTTAAAAATGACATTAGTAAGGTAAAAAGACAATATTAAAAATAGGTAAAAAGACAATCTTAAAAAGAATCAACATATATGATGTGAGATGTGTTTATGAGTTCAGAAGCCTGATGGCCTGATGGTAGAAACTGTTCTTAAGTCTGGTGGTACGCGCAGCCATACTCCTGTATCGTCTGCCTGACGGTAACAAGGAGAACAGCCTGCGTGCTGGGTGGCTGTGGTCCTTGATGATGCTGCGTGCCTTCCGCAGGCACCGCCGGTAGAAAATGTCCTGAATGGCCGGGAGACAGTTGCCAGTGATGTGCCGTGCCGTCTTCACCACTCTCTGTAGTGATTTGTGGCTGTGGGCAGAACAGTTCCCGTACCAGACTGTAATGCAGCCCGTCAGCAGGCTCTCGATGGTGCATCTGGAGAAGTTTGTGAGGATGCTGGCGTTCATGCCAAACTTCCTCAGTCTTCTCAGGAAAAAGAGCCGCTGGTGGGCCTTCTTTGTTATTGTGTCCGTAGGCAGTGTCCAGGAAAGATCCTCAGTGATGTGCACACCGAGGAAGAACTTAAAGCTGCTGACCCTTTCAACCTCAGCATCACCGATGTGGATGGGGAGGTGTCCACTTGCCCCGCTGTCTCCTGTAGTCCACGTTCCGTGACGCGGAGGGGCGCGTATTGTACAGGCTGCTCCTGCACACTCTCCACTTCCTCGCTCTCGTCTTTCCGTCCGGACACACCCTGGGCGGTCCGTGTTACCACCTGACGGGGGGAGCGGTCCCAAGTGGAGGTCTCTCTAGAAGGGAGTCTTCCCCCTTTACATCGGGGACCTGGGGAGGAGAGTGTTGCATAAAGCCGTGGCCTGCAACAGAGACTTGAGCCGGTTCACGGTCTCGTCTGCCGCCTGCCACTTCTGCGGCGAGGAGGAGACCGTGTGCCATTTGTACTTGCAGTGTGAGAGGTTGCAGCCCCTGTTCGAGTATCTGAAGGGACTGCTCCTCAAGTTTTGGCACCATTTTAGTCCTCCGCTCCTGATTTTTGGCCGTCCGGTACAGAGGGGGGAGGGTCGGGAGGGAGGAGGGGGTCTCCCTGTCGGTCTGCTCCTGGGCCTTTCCAAGATGGCCATTCAGGAGTCCAGGCAGCGCGTAGTAGACGGCCACACAGGGGTCGGCTGCCTGCCCCTCGTCCGGGCTTACGTCCGTGCTCGCGTGTCCCTGGAGAGGGAACACGCGGTGTCCACGGGGACTCTGGAGGCGGTGGCGCAGCGGTAGAGTTGCTGCCTTACAGCGAATGCAGCGCCGGAGACTCAGGTTCAATCCTGACTACGGGCGCCGTCTGTACGGAGTTTGTACGTTCTCCCCGTGACCTGTGTGTGTTTTCTCCGAGATCTTCGGTTTCCTCCCACACTCCAAAGACGTGCAGGTATGTAGGTTAATTGGCTTGGTAAATGTACAAATTGTCCCTAGTGGGTGTAGGACAGTGTTAATGAGCTGGGATCGCTGGGCGGCGCGGACTCGGTGGGCCGAAGGGCCTGTTTCCGCGCTGTATCTCTAAAAAAAAACACCAAAAAAACCGCTGGTCGCCGCGGGAGGTCGAATGTATTATTGACAAAGTTGGCGTGATTTTAATCTGATCACTGTTTTGTTTGTAAACTACCAATATAGGCAGCTTTTGGTTTGATCGCGTTACTACTTTGTATGTTTGTTTTTGTTTTGGAATAAAGTATTTTTTGTTTGTAAAAAAAAAAATCCTCCGGACCGATTGTTGCAAAGAGAAACAGCTTGTCCTTGAAGCTGGAGAGAGTGGCAGGAAAGGCGGAAGAATTGACATCCAGCAGATAATTCCCCGCGACGGAAACGTTTCGAGACAGAATGCTTGGTCTTGGATCACTCTACCGAGCCATCTCAGGATCTACGAATGACCCACAGTGGAGTTTATCCTCAAACTGAGAGATCTCTGACATCCGTCTGAATGTAACAACGCTGGGCTGATAGCTCATTGTTTCTCAAATCCAGGAGCCGGGTCAGGGCAACCTGTCTGAACAAACGACTTTCTACCAAAGAGTAGAACTGAGCTTCTGACTGCTGGTCTCTCTCTCTCTGTCTCTCAGAGGGGGGGAAAAAAAACCCATCATTTTATTTTTTCCAGCTGCCAACAGAGACCCAGAATGAATTCTGAAGGAGCCAGGCACAATTTGCATTAATTAATTACTACAAGCAGGTTTTGTTTGCTGCTTTACAAGGAAATCATAGATAAAGAGTTAAAACCATCTCTATAAAGCATGCTGCCGAACTGAATCTACAAGAGAGAGTTTTTTTTCTTCCCTTGATTAGTTTTATCACATGAATAATTGAGAATGCATTGAATTAAGTTTAATTTCAAGAAACTGTTTAGTGTGATTATAGAACTGCAACTGTTATGTGTGGGGGAAAAAAATCGAGAATAATTAAAGGTTTGGCAATTATATATTAGCATAAAATGCCCTAAAGTGCTTCACAGGCAATGGATTACTTTTGAATTGAAGGCTGCGTTGTTAACAGGGGCTAATGCGATAAGGACCAACAAACAGCGTCTGAAATGAATATTTCCTTGTGGTGGTTGTGCTTGTTTTTTTTGCTGTTTTTTTTGCCTGTGATGAGGCGATAACAATGGGTTAGTGAGAGAACGTAGAACAGTATAGCACAGGAACGGGCATTTTGGTCATAGAGTCATAGTCAGAGCTATATAGCACAGAAACAGGCTCTTCACTCCAACTTGTCCGTGTTGACCAAGTTTAGTTTAGTTTAGTTTAGAGATACAGTGCCCAAACAGGCCCACTGAGTCCACCCCGACCAGTGATCCCTGCACATTAACACTACCCTACATGCACTAGGGACAATTTTACATTTATACATACATTAATATGCCAAGCCAATTAACCGACAAACCCGTGCGTCTTTGGAGTGTGGGAGGACAATAGACAATAGACAATAGGTGCAGGAGGAGGCCATTTGGCCCTTCGAGCCAGCACCGCCATTCAATGTGATCATGGCTGATCATTCTCAATCAGTACCCCGTTCCTGCCTTCTCCCCATACCCCCTGACTCCGCTATCCTTAAGAGCTCTATCTAGCTCTCCCTTGAATGCATTCAGAGAATTGAATCCATTGCCTTCTGAGGCAGTGAATTCCGCAGATTCACAACTCTCTGACTGAAAAAGTTTTTCCTCACCGGAAATCTCGGAGAAAACCCATGCAGGACGCTGGGAGAACGTGCGAACTCCGTACAGACAAACCACCCGTAGTCAGGATTGAACCCGGGTCTATGGCACTGTAAGGCAGTAGCTCTACCACTACGCCACCGTGCCGCCTGTTATCCAGTCACGGTGGTGCAGCGGTAGAGTTGTTGCCTCACAGCGCCAGAGACACGGGTTCGATCCTGACTACGGGTGTTGTCTGTACGGAGTTTGCACATTCTCCCTGTGACCATGTGGATTTTCTCCGGGTGCTCCAATTTCCTCCCACATTACAGGTTTGTATGTGCAGGTTTGTATGTTATGTGAGGGTTCGTATATTAATTGGCTTCTGTAAATTGCATGTGTGGGATGCGAAAGTGGGATAACAAAGAACTAGTGTAAGGGTGATTGTTGGTTGGCATGGACTCAGTAGGGCAAAGGGTCTGTTTCCATACTATATCTCTAAACTAAATAATTGTCTGTATTTGGCTTATAGCCCTCTAAATATTTTCTATCCACACATCTGTCCTAATGTAGTGTCTGCTTTTATAGCTTTCTCTGGTCCAGTTCTATCCTCCAAAACCAATTTAAAACTAATGGAATTATGGTCAAAGTGTTCCCCCTCACGGACACTGCCGACACTTGCCCTACCATCACACTGAAGAAGGGTCTCGACCCGAAACGTCACCCATTCCTTCTCTCCCGAGATGCTGCCTGACCCGCTGAGTGACCCCAGCATTTTGTGTCTACCAACCTCCCTTCCATTGACTCCATTTGCACCTCACGCTGCCTCGGCAAGGCCAGCAGCATAATCAAGGACGAGTCGCACCCTGGCCACTCCCTCTTCTCCCCTCTCCCATCAGGCAAAAGGTGTAGAAGTGTGAAAATGCACACCTCCAGATTCAGGGACAGCTTCTTCCCAGCTGTTATCAGGCAAATGAATCATCCTACCACAACCAGAGAGCAGTGCTGAACTACTATCTACCTCTTTGGTGACCCTCGGACTATCCTTGATTGAACTTTGCTGGCTTTACCTTGCACCAAACATTATTCCTTATCGTGTATCTACACACTATGACTAGCTCGATTGTAATCATGTATTGTCTTTCTGCCGACTGGTTAGCATGCAACGAGAGCTTTTCACTGCACCTCGGTACATGTGTCAATTAACTCAACTGAACTGAACCTCATTCCCTAAGTTGTGATCTGATGTTGCACTCTCTCTAGTAAAGCCTTCTATCTATTATTTATAAAAGGATTCTTGTATACATTTATTGAATTCCAAATTGTCCAAGCCCTATGGGAGACCTAGTCAATATTAGGAAAGTTGAAATCTCCCACTCACACTAGCCTGTTATTGTTACAGCCATCTGCAAACTTCCTACCCATCTGCTCTTCTAATTCCCGCTGGGAGGTCCATAATACTGTCCCAAAGCCTCCCCGTTATATCAAAAGGAACTGGGTTCATGTTTTACTCCAAATATTTGTGCACAAGATCTAGGCTGATACATTAGTGGAGTACTGAGGGACTAGACTGTGGACTTTGGAGATACTGCGAGAAAAGAGGCCCTTCGGCCCACCGAGTCCGCGCCGATCAACGATCTCCGTACACTAACACTATCCTACACACCAGGCACAATTTCACCTAGATCAGTTAAACTACAAACCTGCACATCTTTGCAGTGTGTTCAAGAATGAAATGGATTTTTGGATCACAAGGGACCCAAGGGTCGCCGGCAGGGAATTGTTAGATCAATCAATACCTCAGAGGATGGCAAAGCTGGATGGAACATAAAACATAGACAGGAAACCGGAGAAAAACCGCGCAGGTCAGGGGGAGGACGTACGGACTACTTAGAGACAGCACCCGTAGTCAGGATCGAACCCGAGTCTCCGGCGCTACAAGGCTCCGTGCCGTCCTTTTTATTCTGAGACTGTGCCCTCTGGTTGCAGACTCTCCCATTACTGGAAACATCCTTTCCACATCCACTACCTAAGCCTCTCTTTGGTCATGGAGTTTGGTTGTACTCCTGATCAATTGTGTATTTTCCTCAGCGTTTTGCTTATATTTAAGCAGATTAACTAATTATTCATCGCACCACGTTCTGAAAGAACTCAGTGGTGGTAACCGAGACTTCAAACAACATTATAAAATGTTCCATATCAATTCAGCCATCTGTTCTACAATTCCCAATTTTCATTGCAATGGGGCTTCAATGGAGGACGATTTAACGCTGACAGCTAAACTGATGGTGTTCATTTTAAATAATCATCCAGTGTTAAAATTAGTGGTACTGTGTTCTCCATGATTGAGTCGTTAAGTATGTTCAAGAATTAAATGGATTTTTGGATCGCAAGGGAGCCAAGGATCGCAGGCAGGGAATTGTTAGATCAATCAATACCTCATAGGGTGGCAAAGCTGGATGGAACATAAAACATAGACCAGCGCAGCACAGAACTGGCACTTTGGGCAACAATATCTGTGCCAACCATGATGCCAAACTAAACTAATCTCATCTGCCTGCACATGATCACAATCCCTCAATGGCCTCCACGTTCATATGCTTGTCTAAATGGCTGATGAACATCATGACTGTATCTACCCCCATCACATCCACTCACCCTCACCCCACATCCCAGGCACCTTATCACTCCATGCAAAAACAAACATGTCATTTGAACTTTCTCACTCCCAACTTAAACCTATGTCTTCCAATATTTGATATTTCCACTGTGCGGGGAAAAAGGCTGACTTTCTACACCTGTGTGGCACGGTGGCACAGCGGTAGAGTTGCTGCCTTACAGCGCCAGAGACCTGGGTTCATACCTGACTAGGGGCGCTGTCTGTACGGAGTTTGTACGTTCCCCCCGTGACCTGTTTGGGTTTTCTCCGGGTGCTCCGGGTTCCTCCCACACTGCAGGTTTGTAGGTAAATTGGTGTGGTCTAATTGTAAGTTGTTCCTCGTATCTGTGGGTTAGAGTAAGTGCGCGGGGTGAGCGCTGGTTGACGCGGACTTGGCGGGCAAAAAAGGACCTGTTTCCGCACTCTATCTCGAAACTAAACTAAACTAAATCTCTCATAACTTTGTGTAGGAGGGAACTGGTTTAAACCGAAGACGGACTCAAAATGCTGGAGTAACTCAGCGAAACAGGCAGCATCTCCTGAGAGAAGGAATGGGTGACGTTTCGGGTTGAGGCCCTTCTTCAGACTGATGACGTGCATTTGGGTTAGGGTTTGACCCAAGTCGTCACCCATTCCTTCTCTCCACAGATGCTGCCTGTCCCGCTGAGTTACTCCAGCATTTTGTGTGTCTATCTCTCACAACTTTATACACTTCCATCGTCTGATGGAACGGTACGGCACGGTAGCGCAGCGGTAGAGTTGCTGCTTTACAGCGAATGCAGCGCCGGAGACTCAGGTTCGATCCTGACTACGGGTGCTGCACTGTAAGGAGTTTGTACGTTCTCCCCGTGACCTGCGTGGGTTTTCTCCGAGATCTTCGGTTTCCTCCCACACTCCAAAGACGTACAGGTATGTAGGTTAATTGGCTGGGTAAAATGTAAAAATTGTCCCTAGTGGGGTGTAGGATAGTGTTAATGTACGGGGATCGCTGGGCGGCACGGACTTGGTGGGCCGAAAAGGCCTGTTTCCGGCTGTATATATATGATATGATATGATATGATGCAACCACAAAGAGAGCTCATCAATGCCTCTACTTCCTTTGAAGACTGAGGAGATTTGCAATGTGGCAGAATAGTGTATCAAAATTCTACAAGTATTCGGCAGAGCACATAATGACTGCTTGCATCACGGCCTTGTTCGCTAAATTCAATGCCCGGGAGGTTGCAGAAAGCGGAGGAAAGTGTCCAGTCCTTCACAGAGTGTAATGGCAACTTTCCGACTTCTCCAATGACTTCTTTTCCAATTGCCATTACTATACAGAGAGTCGGATGGTCTTACGCAGACCCAATAGATCAGATCTTCCAGTCATTATTTCCAGTTTAATTAGCTGTTTATTGAAGTAATTGTACGAACAAGGAGATTAACATACCGGGCTTTCCTTATTCCGCATACAAGTTGTAGCTGGCTGCTCTGTCCCTGGTCTGGTTCCAGGTCTCAAGTCTGTCCAGTCGATGGTCTGTCCAGGTCTGGTGAGAATTGTATGCTCTCCCTCCCTGTATCTGGCCACTCCCAGTCCCTTATGCCCATATGTATACACCACCCTGTGCATCTAACGACTGCCCCCAAGTGTCCAAAATAATACGGCAAGATATATCTAGACAAAATAATATAATATGCCAACAGTAGCTAGCCTGAACATAAATGGCTCCTGCACAGAATATTTCCTGTGCTTTTAACTTCTCCATTTCAATGTAATCAAGCACCATATTCATGCCAAAGATAGACACAAAGTGCTGGAGTGGAGTAACTTGGCGGGACAGGCAGCATATCTGGAGAAAAAAGATGGGTGACGTTTTGGGTCGCTACCCTTCTTCAGACTGACTTTGGTATCTTTGGTATAAACCAGCATCTGCAGTTCCTTCTTACATTCTCCAGAGATGCTGCCTGAACCGCTGAATTACTCCAGCAGTTTGTGTCTTTCTTTGGTATAAACACGTATCTGCAGTTCTCTCTGACACCATATTAATGCCATTGTTTTCTATGGTATGCAAGATCAATGTAGATTTCCATTGTTTCTATATAAATATTATTATCATAATAAGGGGTGGGCCATTTAGGTCTGAGACGAGGAAAAAAGTTTTCACCCAGAGATTTGCGTATCTGTGCAATTCTCTGCCATAGAAGGAAATCGAGGCCAATTCACTGGATGTATTCAAGAGACAAAAAGATATAGCTCTTAGGGCTAACAGAATCAACGATATGGGGAGAAAGCAGGAACAGGGTACTGATTTTGGATGATCAGCCATGATCATATTGAATGGCAGTGCTGGCTCGAAGGGCCAAATGGCCTACTCCTGCACCTATTTTCTATGTTTCTATGTTTCTATTTCTGCTGTCAAAGCAATAGGTATCAGTAACTTCAGCTTAGTTTATTGTCACGTGTACCGAGGTACAGTGCTAACCAGTCAGCGGAAGAACAATACATGATTACAATTGAGCCATTTACAGTGTAGAGATACATGATAAGGGATAAACGTTTAGTGCAAGGTAAAGCCAACAAAGTCCGATCAAGGATAGTCCAAGGGTCACCAATGAGGTAAATAGTAGTTCAGGACTACTTTCTGTTTGTGGTAGGATGATTTAGCTGCCTGATAACAGCTGGGAAGAAACAGGCCATGAAACTGGAGGCGTGCGTTTTCACACTTCTATACCTTTTGCCTGATGGGAGAGGGGAGAAGAGGGAGTGGCCAGGGTGCGACTCGTCCTTGATGATGCTGCTGGCCTTGCCGAGGCAGCGTGAGGTGTAAATGGAGTCAATGGAAGGGAGGTTGGCATGAGCGGTAGTCTGGGCTGCGTCCACAATTCGCTGCAATTTCTTGCAGAAATAATGTGATTTCTGACTATGATCGCTATTATATTACTGTTAACCAGTTATTTTAAAGGAGTTCACAATGCATTTTCTGTATCGAGAGGGATGCTTCCACTCTTGTTTCTAACCTTATTTGAGGTGATCTAATTCTGTTTGAATGCCCTCAAGTTCTGCAGGTCCAATCCAAATTAAAAAATAAACAACTCAATTTATTCCTCACTGCATCATGAGGCCTTGAATTATGTTTCATCTTGGTCTCTCTTTAGTTTAATGAAAACAGATTCAGCTCAGTATCACTTCTCAGGCTGGTGTTCGGATCCTCTGCATTGGAATAGCTGCAGCCAAGTAGTTTGATGACAAATGCACCCCAAATCCAATAGACAATAGACAATAGGTGCAGGAGTAGGCCATTCGGCCCTTCGAGCCAGCACCACCATTCAATGTGATCATGGCTGATCGTTCTCAATCAGTACCCCGTTCCTGCCTTCTCCTCATACCCCCTGACTCCGCTATCCTTAAGAGCTCTATCTAGCTCTCTCTTGAATGCATTCAGAGTATTGGCCTCCGCTGCCTTCTGAGGCAGAGAATTCCACAGGTTTACAACTCTCTGATAATCCAGGATTATTATGAAGGGACTCTGACACAACTGGCACAGCTGTAGAGTTGCTGCCTTCCAGCACCAGAGATCCCGGGTTCGATCCTGACTACGGGTGCTGTCTGTACGGAGTTTGTACATTCTCTCCGTAATCTGCTCTGGTTTTCTCCGGGTGCTCTGGTTTCCTCCCACACTCCAAAGACGCAGAGGTTTGAGAGCTCATTGGCTTGGAATAAATGTAAATCGTCCCTAATGTGTGGGATAGTCTTAGCGTGTGGGGATCGCTGGTCGGGGATTGGACACATTAGAGGCAGGAAACATGTTCCCAATGTTGGGGGAGTCCAGAACAAGGGGCCACAGTTTAAGAATAAGGGGTAGGCTATTTAGAACGGAGATGAAGAAGAAACTTTTCAGTCAGAAAGTGGTGAAGGTGTGGAATTCTCTGCCTCAGAACGCAGTGGAGGCCAGTTCGTTGGATGCTTTCAAGAGAGAGCTGGATAGAGCTCTTAAGGATAGCGGAGTGAGGGGGTATGGGGAGAAGGCAGGAACGGGGTACTGATTGAGAGTGATCAGCCATGATCGCATTGAATGGCGGTGCTGGCTCGAAGGGCTGAATGGCCTACTCCTGCACCTATTGTCTATTGTCTATTGTCTATTGACTCGGTGGGCCAGGACTCTTTTTGGGTCGAAGGGCCTGTTTCCACGCTGTGACTCTAACTAAGCTAAACAACTACAGATCAGAGTTGTAGAGTCACAAAGTCATACAGCAGGGAAACCGGCCCACACGTCCAATTCATCCGATCAAGATGCCCATCCAAGCTAATCCTATCTGCCCATGTTTGTCCCAGAGTTTTCTCGCTTTCCTATATGTACCTGTTCAAATGTCTTATGTGTTGTTATTATGCCTGCATCAACCACTTTCTCTGACAGCCCATAACATATCATTATAATGTCCGAAAAAGTTGCCCCTCAGGTCCCTTTTAAATCTTCCCTTAAACCTTCTCGCCTTAAACCCATGCCCTCTAATTTTTGTTTAATTTTCCTTTGCATGGAGAAAAAGACTGTGTACATTCACCTTATCTATACCCCTCAAAAACAAATTGTCCCCAGTGCGTAGCATAGTTTTAGTGTCCGGCACAGACACGTTGGGCCGAAGGGCCTGTTTCCGTGCTGTATCTCTAACATCTACTGATATTATGCACCTCTATAAGGTCACACAACAGTCTGCTGAGCTACCATGAATAATGTCCTGGCCTGGTACGAGGTAGTTAATCTCTCCTTGAATGTCACAAGTCGGTCTATCCCAACAGTCTAATGACCTGAACCATTAAGAAAATGAAAAACTGCAGATGTTGGAAATCTGAAACCAAAGCTTGAAGACTGGAAACACTCAACAGGTCAGAGAGCATCCGTGGAAAGAGAAGCACATTTAATATTAATGGTCAAAAAGACCTTTCATCAGAACCGGGAAAGAGAGAGATGAAAAGGTAATTTTAGGTTACAGAGAGGGTGACAGGAGGAATATCTGTGAGAGTGAGACCAGGTCAAGTCATGAAATGATTAAAGGGTAACTACATTATTTTTTTATGTGCTGTGTGCTACTGATAACAGGCCTATCTCACATCTTCCCATCCCACCTTTTCCTCATTTTCACAGCGATCTCTCTCTCTCTCTCTCTCTCTCTCTTTTTCTCTCTCTGTGACTCTTTCATTCGGTCATCTTTTCAATCTTGCATCCAATGCTTCCCCTCCACGCGTGCTTTCCCCTGTAACACCTGTCCCTACACCTCTTCTCTCACCTCCATTCAGGGTCCACAAAAAGCCCTTCCAGGTGAGACAGAGGTTTACCCTGCACCTCTTCCAAATCCATCTATTGCATTTGGTCCTCTCAGTAGGCTTCCTCAGCATTGGCAAGTCGAAGGAGACAAGGTGACTAAACTAAACCAGCCATCATTCCAGTTAACCTTATGACAACTAGAACCATTCCGGTTACCTCATTGAAACTTACTGAATAGTGAAAGGCTTGGATAGAGTGAATGTGGAGAGGATGTATCCACCAGTGGGAGAGTCTAGGACTAGAGGTCACGGCGTCAGAATTAAAGGATATTCCTTTAGGAAGGAGATGAGGAGGAATTTCTTTAGTCAGAGGGTGGTGAATCTGTTGAACTCTTTGCCACAGAAGGCTGGGGAGGCCAAGTCAATTGATATTTTGAAGGCAGAGATAGATAGATTCTTGATTAGTACGGGTGTCGGGAGTTATGGGGAGGAGGCAGGAGAATGGGGTTGAGAGGGAAAGATAGATCAGCCATGATTGAATGGCAGAGTGGACTTGAAGGGCCGAATAGCATAATTCTTCTCCAATCACTTATGACCTTTGCTGCAGCCTTTCCAAAGGCTCCACGACCTATTCGTAATGGGGCAACCAGAACTGCTCACTCGAGGACCAGCTGAAGACGATCAAGATATCCCAGGAGAGTCAGCAATATAAAACTAACTCGACACAGGCCAAGGCTTTCAGGCAAAAAATAAAAACTGGACAAGAGCGAAGAGTTATGAGGGAACACACTTGTTCAAATTCTCTACAATCCAGGCAAAAAAATTCAATCTTGTAAATCAGACATGTTCCGAAATGTTATTGACTAACAGGTTAAGAACTATCAAACTGCCCAGTTTGTTTTATTAACCCAAGCCAGGATCTACAATAAAATTGGAAGCTGTTCTTCCAATGTAACTCATTAGATTTCAGTTCAGAGAGAAACAATTACAGAATATATTTGCTTCACACGAGATTACTAATGTGAGTGAGAATAGCTGGTCATCAAGCAAAAGGCAGATAAGATTTTTTTTTCAAAAATCCAGTCAGACATTTCTTGAATTATCACAAGGGCCACATCTAACTCCCTCTTAAATATAGCCAATGAACTGGCCTCAACTACCTTCTGTGGCAGAGAATTCCACAGACTCACCACTCTGTGTGAAGAAATGTCTTCTCATCTCGGTCCTAAAAGACTTCCCCCTTATCCTTAAGCTGTGACCCCTGGTTCTGGACTTCCCCAACATCGGGAACAATCTTCCCGCATCTAGCCTCTCCAACCCCTTAAGAATTTTATATGTTTCTATAAGATCCCCCCTCAGTCTTCTAAATTCCAGCGAGTATAAGCCTAGTCTATCCAGTTTTTCATCATATGTAATGTTGAAATTGTACAGGGCATTGGTGAGGCCGAATCTGGAGTATGGTGTGCAGTTCTGGTCGCCAAATTATAGGAAGGATGTCGACAAAATGGAGAGGGTACAGAGGAGATTTACTAGAATGTTTCCTGGGTTTCAGCATTTAAGCTACAGAGAGAGGTTGAACAGGTTGGGTCTTTATTCTTTGGAGCGTAGAAGGTTGAGGGGGGACTTGATAGAGGTTTTTTAAATTTTAAGAGGGACGGACAGAGTTGACGTGGGTAGGCGTTTCCCTTTGAGAGTGGGGAAGATTCCAAAAAGGGGACATAACTTCAGAATTAAGGGACAAAAGTTTAGGGGTAACATGAGGGGTAACTTCTTTACTCAGAGGGTGGTGGCTGTGTGGAATGAGCTTCCGGTGGAAGTGGTGGAGGCAGGCTCGATTTTATTATTTAAGAGTAAATTGGATAGGTATATGGATAGGAGGGGATTGGAGGGTTATGGTCTGAGAGCAGGTAGATGAGACTAGGTCAGGGAGAGTGGTCGGCATGGACTGGTAGGGCCGAACGGGCCTGTTTCCGTGCGGTAATTGTTATATGGTTATATGGTTATATGAAAGTCCTGCCATCCCTTCGTAAAGGGTATGAGCTCTTGTGCATGATCAGAGTTGGAGGAGGGTGGGTTGTTTGGTAGCACAAGAAACGTTTCGCACAGCAGTACAACACAAGAAGAGGCCCTTTGGTCCACAATGCCTGCGCTGACCACGATGCCAAGGCCAAATCTTATCTGCATGCACGCAATGTACTATGTTTCATGTATTTTGTTTTGTTCCATGGATTTTTCTTTTATGACTGTTGGCAGATTAATTTCCCCCCTGGGATAAATAAAGTTCTATCGTATCGTATCACAATCCATATCCCTAAATTCCCTTCATATCCATATGCCTAACCAAGAGTCTCCTAAATGCCACTATTGTGCCCCAACCACCAACACCAGGATTGCATTCCTGGCACTCACCATCCTCTGAGGACTTTGAATAATGGCGCCAAAAATGGCAGCGCCAGCATGTGTAACATATGCAAAATAAATTTCACTGTGCAGTTGCATATGTGGTGAATAAAGCACTATTGACTATTGAAATTGCCCCCCACATCTCCTTTACACATTGCACTCACATCTGAAAGCTATGCCTTCTAGTATTTGATTTTTTTCTATCCTGTGGAAAAGGCTCTGACTGTCTACAGTATCTATACCTATCATAATTTTCTGTGATATCATGTCTCCCTGAAACCTCTGGCATTCCAGAGGAAAGAATCCCAAGTCTGTTCAACCACTCCATGTGGCTACTATCCCGTAATCCAAGCATAATTCTGGCAAACCACCTCTGCACCCTTTTGAAAGCCTCCACATCTTGCCTACAATGGGCGTGACCTGAACTGCACATGAAACTCCAAGTATCAGAACTGGGAGATGCAGTCATAGAAACACAGCAACATAGAAAATAGGTGCAGGAGTAGGCCATTCGGCCCTTCGAGCCTGCACCGCCATTGATCATGGCTGATCATCCAGCTCAGTAACCTGTACCTGCCTTCTCTCCATACCCCCTGATCCCTTTAGCCACAAGGGCCACATCTAACTCCCTCTTAAATATAGCCAATGAACTGGCCTCAACTACCTTCTGTGGCAGAGAATTCCACAGACTCACCACTCTCTGTGTGAAGAAATGTTTTCTCATCTCGGTCCTAAAAGACTTCCCCCTTATCCTTAAGCTGTGACCCCTGGTTCTGGACTTCCCCAACATCGGGAACAATCTTCCCGCATCTAGCCTCTCCAACCCCTTAAGAATTTTATATGTTTCAATAAGATCCCCCCCTCAGTCTTCTAAATTCCAGCGAGTATAAGCCTAGTCTATCCAGTCTTTCTTCATATGAAAGTCCTGCCATCCCAGGGATCAATCTGGTCATCAGTCATCAGCCATATTTAACGGAGGTGGTCCTATTTCTCCTTAACTGTTTCAAAATGTTCAGCCTTTCATAATTTCATATGCCATATGAAGAAGGTTTCCAAACTGGAAATGCCACTCGTTTATTCCCTGCACAGATGCTGCCTGACCTGATGGGTTTCTCCAGCGCTATTTTTTGCTCAAGATTCCAACATCTGCCATTTCCTGTGTCTCCTTCATCAAACGTCTTGTTTGTCTTCACTCTTCGGAGAACATTAATGCTCCGAGGAAGGATGTGCTCCATTGGGCGGCACAGCGGTGCAGCGGTAGAGTCGCTGCCTAACAGCACCAGGGACCCGGGTTCAATCCTGATTACGGGTGCTGTCTGTACAGAGTTTTGTACGTTCCCCCCGTGACCTGCGTGGGTTTTCTACGAGATCTTCGGTTGTTCCCACACTCCAAAAGACAAACAGGTTTGTCGGCTGATTGCCTTCAGTAAAGTGTCCCTAGTGTGTAGGATAGTGTTAGTGCACGGGGATCGCTGGTCGTCGCGGGCTCGGTGGGCTGATGGGCCTGTTTCCGCGCTGCATCTCTAAACTAAACTAAACAACAGCTGCAAGGTGTCCTCAGCATCTGGACTGCTCCAAGGTCCACCATAATTAGCACCTGTAAAGAGATTCTTGGCCGCTTCCTCAGAAAGCACCAGCAATGACCTGATGAGAAAGACCGGGAGATTCATGAGCTAATTATGTGCAACTGCGTTGTGCTCTTGGGTTGGATCTCCACCATATCTTGTGAGAAAATAAATCTGTCAGAACATTAAATCCAACAGAAATCCCAGCAAAGGAGGAAAGAATGAAGGAGATGCCAGCAGTACACTAATGACCTTGATGTGCATGGATTCTTCAGCATTTTCAGTTTAGCTTAGTTTAGAGATACAGCAAGGAAAACAGGCCCTTCAGCCCACCGAGTCCGCGCCGACCAGCAATCCCCGCACATTACCACGATCCTGCACACAAGGGACAATTTACTTTCATGCCAAGCCCATTAACCTACAAACCTGCACGTGTTACAGGAAGAATATGCAAACCCCATACAGACAGCACCAATAGTCAGGGTCGAACCTGGGTCTCTGGCGCTGTCAAGTCAAGTCAAGTCAAGTCAATTTTATTTGTATAGCACATTTAAAAACAACCCACGTTGACCAAAGTGCTGTACATCTGATTAGGTTCCAATGGGGGAAAAAAATGAAACATACAGTAGCACGCAAACAGTTCACAGCGCCTCCTCAATGAGCCTCAAACGCTAGGGAGTAGAAATAGGTTTTGAGCCTGGACTTAAAGGAGTCGATGGAGGGGGCAGTTCTGATGGGGAGAGGGATGCTGTTCCACAGTCTAGGAGCTGCAACCGCAAAAGCGCGGTCACCCCTGAGCTTAAGCCTAGACCGCGGGATAGTCAGTAGCCCCAAGTCGGCCAACCTGAGGGACCTGGAGTTAGAGAGGGGGGTTAGAAGATTTTTGATGTAGGGGGGGGAGTGTCCATTTAGGGCTTTATACGTGAATAGGAGGAGCTTGAAGTTGATTAGGCAGTTGTGAGGCAGCTAATCCAATGCTATGCCATAATGACTCCCACTGTGGAGAGACTGTGTCCTGGGCCTTGACTTGAAACAGCAACAATTCCTTTCCCCTCCACAGATGCTGATTAACCTGTTGAGTTTCCTCCAGCAGTTAGTTTCATAAGATCGTAAGGTCATAAGTGATCGGAGCAGAATTATGCCATTCGGCCCATCAAGTCTATTCCACCATTCAATCATGGCTGTTCTAACTCTTCCTCCAAACCCCATTCTGCTGCTTTCTCCCCATAACCCCTGACAATTAATCAAGACCCATACCATGCTTCATATTATTGTTAACTGAAAGGCCCAAATTAAAACGACCGATTCCGCTATGGTTTAAAACCTTGCAGTCAACAAGAACTGGATTTACTTTAGTTTAGAGATAGAGCGCGCAAACAGGGCCTTCGGCCCACCGAGTCCACACCGACCAGCGATCCCCACAGATCAATACTATCCTGCACACACTTGGGACAATTTACATTTATACTGAGCCAATTAACCTACAAACCTGTACGTCTTTGGAGTGTGGGAGGAAACCGAAGATCTCGGAGAAAACCCACACAGGTCACGGGGAGAACATACAAACTCCGTACAGACAGCGCCCGTAGTCAGAATTGAACCCTGATCTGTTGCTCTGCTGTACCACTGTGTGCCCCTCACCCACTGTGGACAGAATGAATCCTGGGCCTTGACTTGAAACAGCGACAATTCCTTTCCCCTCCACAGATGCTGCTTAACCTGCCGAGTTTCCTCCAGCAGTTTGTTTCTTGCTCCACGTTATTTTTAACTGAATGGCCCCAAATTAAAACGACCAAGTCCGCAATGGTTTTAAACCTCGAAGTCTACTAGAACTGGACTCTGGTGTGTTTTCCATGTCTGGTCAAACAAGCTACTGCCACCCTTTGGAGAGTTGACATGAGGAGCTGTCAGGAGCCGAGCAGGAACAATGGCAATCTCGGATGACAGATCTCTCCCTCTCCAGCCCATTAGTAAGCTCGACAGGCAGGTCAATCATCAATACTACATGAGAGCGCTACAGCTCCCCTGGTCAGTTCAGGCGCCGAATTAAAAGCTTGGCCTCAGCAGGTTTCACATCAAACCAACCGCGCATCGTCAAGATTCCAACCGAGTCACCTTGACCCCCAGGAACATTCCCTCCTCGAAAGGCCCGAAAGTCCTCACTTTCAAATGATTTCGGTACCTTAAAACTCTCCTGTGAACATCACTGTGAAGTGAAATATAACACAAAGTGAGATTTATAGGCTGCTTTTAGAGGAAAATCCATCAATACTCACAAAATGCCAGAGATGGATGGACTTGCTTTACATCAGGCTAACCATTCTTCTCCCAGTACATGGCAATGGAAATAGCAATATTTTGTCATTTGTCCTTGTGCTGTTAAGACCCCAGTCTTGGCATCTGGGCTGTGAGGATATCGAGATAGTTGTGCTGAACTGATGCAAGGGATTACAATTTCCATTCAAATCAAGATAGACCAGGAGGCTGCATCTGAGAAGCAGCAACATGTGAAAAATATATATATATATATGTGCATGTGTGCTTCTTAAAATGTATATATACATATATATTATATATGTGTGCGTGGTTTTCAGTATATATATATATATTAGTTGATTTATTTATATGTGTGTGTGTGTGTGTGTGTGTGTGTGTGTGTGTGTGTGTGTGTGTGTGTGTGTGTGTGTGTGTGTGTGTGTGTGTGTGTGCGTGTGTGTTATATAACAAGATTTATTTTAGTTCACAGATACAGCGCAGAAACAGTCCCTTCGGCCCACCGTGTTCGCACCGACCAGCGATCCCCACATATTGACACAGCCTTACACACACAAGGGACTATTTTTACATTTACACCAAGCCAATTAACCTCCAAACCTGTACGTCTTTGGAGTGTGGGAGGAAACTGAAGAAGTTCTCGGAGAAAACCCACGCAGGTCACGGGGAGAATGTACAAACACCGCACAGACAGGAACCTACAGGTCAGGATGTAACTCGGGTCTCCGGCGTTGTCAGCTACTAGCTCTACTGCTGTACCACCGTGCCACTATACATGTATAGGAAAATGGAAAATGCTGGCACAAAATCCTGGAGTAACTCAGCGGGTCAGGCAGCATCTCAGGAGAGAAGGAATGGGTGACGTTTCGGGGCGAGACCCTTCTTCAGACTGATGTTAGGGGAGGGGGCAGGACAAAGATAGGATGTAGTTGGAGACAGGAAGACAGTGGGAGAACTGGGAAGGGGAAGGGGAAAGAGAGGGACAGAGGAACTATCTGAAGTTAGAGAAATCAATGTTCATACCGCTCGGTTGTAAGCTGCCCAAGCGAAATATGAGGTGCTGTTCCTCCAATTTGCGGTGGGCCTCACTCTGACAATGGAGGAGGCCCATGACAGAAAGGTCAGACCGGGAATGGGAGGGGGAGTTGAAGTTGAAGTATATATATAAGATAGATACAAAAGGCTGGAGTAACTCAGCGGGACAGGCAGCACCTCTGAAGAGAAGGAATGGGTGATGTTTTGGGTCGAGACCCTTCTTCAAAGAGATATTATATATATATGCGTGTGCGTGTGCGGAACTACGCCATTCAGAGTTGCTCTGTTGAAAAACAACTTTGAGAGTTCAGGATGGTTAAAACAATTCTGTATATTGATACAGGAAGAAATTAAATGTTAATTCTTTCCTATTGATTGAACCTTGTTGACTGAGCATGTTTACTACCTTAAACCGAATAGGATTGAATTTGGGATGAGCTTATTTTACACCAAAGAAAAACAAAGACTTTACTAAAGATGTCCAAAGGCTACAAATGAGGATCTCAAGGGCAAAATGGTGCATTAATGCCTCCCATCACTGCTACTTTATTTATTTTATTGATGTCCTTGACAATTACAGAATCAATGCCGTCTCACTTCCCATCTCTATATCAGGGCTTCTTTTACATTCAGTGTTACACGGCAAAATTACAACCGACAATTCTGGAAATCTTTTTACATATCAGGCAGCATCATTGGAGAGAGAACAAAACGAGTCAATGTTTCAAGTCAATGATCTTTCGTTAAAGCAGATAGAAGATGAAAGGTCAAAAATGAGAGGTCATTGACTTGCAATGCTTTTTTGTTTCTTCTCTCGCTCTCTGTAGACGTTACCTTACCTGATGTGGCACACCCAGCATTTATGCATTTTGTGTGGATTTCTTTCATTCAATGAACGGCCTGGATACAGTGGATGTGGAGAAGTTGTTTCCACCGGTGGGAGAGTCCTTGAACTGATGTCAGATTTGACGAGACTGGGTGGCTCGGTAGACCACTCCTGACGGGACACGATAGATGGGTTTTTGCTCATTGAAAAACTGTTAACAAACTAATTGGGCTTTAAGCAGGCAGTGAAGAAAGCGAATGGTATGTTGGCATTCATAGCGAGGGGATTTGAGTATAGGAACAGGGAGGTTCTGCTGCAGTTGTACAGGGCATTGGTGAGACCACACCTGGAGTATTGCGTACAGGTTTGGTCTCCTAATCTGAGGAAAGACATTCTTGCCATAGAGGGAGTACAGAGAAGGTTCACCAGATTGATCCCTGGGATGGCAGGGGAAGTCCAGAACAAGGGGTCACAGTTTAAGGATAAGGGGGAAGTCTTTTAGGACCGAGATGAGAAAGGTTTTTTTCACACAGAGAGTGGTGAATCTGTGGAATTCTCTGCCACAGAAGGTAGTTGAGGCCAGTTCATTGGCTATATTTAAGAGGGACTTAGATGTGGCCCTTTTGGCTAAAGGGATCAGGGGGTATGGTGAGAAGGCAGGTACAGGATACTGAGTTGGATGATCAGCCATGATCATATTGAATGGCGGTGCAGGCTCGAAGGGCCGAATGGCCTACTCCTGCACCTATTTTCTATGTTTCTATGTAAGTAGAAAACCCAACAGGTTCATAATCACCTTCACCAATGCCAGGCTTTTGGTTCACTCAAGTCCAGATTTGAGGTAATTTTAAACTCCCGTCATCTGCTATTTCCTCTGGATTATGTATCCTGTGAGAACACTATCCAGTGTTGTTTTTTTCAGTAAGTACTTATGACACTGGTTGTGTTGGAGCTAATCTAGTCCTTTGAGTAGCAAGAAGTCATGAAGCAAAATACTTCAGATAAGTTCATAAGTAATCTGAGCAGAATGAGGCCATTTGCCCATCAAGCCCACTCCACCATTCATTCATGGCTGATCTATCTTTCCCTCTCAATGCTATTCTCCTGCCTTCTCCCCATAACCCCTGGCACCCATATTAATCACGAATCTATAAATCTCTGCCTTAAAAATATCCATTGACTTGGCTTCCACAGGGATCAGGGGGTATGGAGAGAAGGCAGGTACGGGATACTGAGTTGGATGATCAGCCATGATCATATTGAATGGTGGTGCAGGCTCGAAGGGCCGAATGGCCTAATCCTGCACCTATTTTCTATGTTTCTATGCTTCTATTTCCTGTAATGGGAACGACCAAAACTGCATGCAATGCTCCAAATGCAGTCTAACCAAAGTCCCACAGTGCTGCAGTATTTCCTGCTTTGAGAAAAGTCTGGCTGTTTGGACTGAAGAAGCCAACTCTGGGTGGCACTATTGACTTCTACGGACAGCAATGGCTCATAAACCAATTATCATTTGTAGATGCCTAAATCTCGCTCAGCAACAAAGCATATGCAGCAAAATAAGTAGGATTAAGCCACTTAAATCAATATGAGATCCTTATCAAGGCGTAATAAATCTACCGCTACTAACCCTCGGTGGCCCCTGAGACATTAATTCACGACGCATGATATTGTATTTACGAGACAGAAGAAATCTTTAACAGGCCATTTCAATGAATAAATTTAAATGAAAATGAATCAAATGTTTATGTTGCATGTTCTGTTTATTGTTCGTTATTATTGACCTACAAAATTGAATCAACTTCATTATAATCACTGGAAGAGGCGAGTTATAATATAAAAATAAAAGTTGCGGCATTCTGTGCCTTGGGTCTTAAAACATATTAGATTTGAATCCGTTACTTTTCAATGGAATCTTGAATGCTCGTGAAAAAATAATTATACAGTCAGAGGACTTTTCAAGAATCTAGGTGTCAGAATACGTGCATCCTTAGAGCTGATTAAAACATAGTCACGGAGAAGGCACACCAGTGATTTTACTTTCTTAGAAGACTAAAAACAAACTTCTGCACATGAACTGCAGAAAGTATCCTTCCTGTCCTGGGCCTCCTCCATTGTCAGAGTGAGGCCCAGTGCAAATTGGAGGAACAGCATCTCATATTTCGCTTGGGAAGCTTACACCCCAGCGGTATGAACATTGACTTCTCTAACTTCAAGTAATCCTTGCTTTCCCTCTCTCTCCATCCCTCCCCTTCCCAGTTCTCTGTCACCGACTACATTTTATCTCTGTTTGCTTTGTTGTTACCTTCTCCCAGTTAACAATGACCTATACTAGGGGAAACAGGCCCTTCGACCTGCCGTGTCCATGCAGACCAGCGATCAACCGAACACTATTTCTATCCTACACACTAGGGACAATTTACAGGGGACCAATTAACCTGCAAACATGCACTTCTTTGCAATATGGGAGTAAACTGGAGCAGCTGGAGAAAACCCAAGTGGTCACAGGGAGAACATGCAAACTGCGAACAGAAGCCAGGATCAAACCCGGGTCTCTGGTGCTGTAAGACAGCAACTCTACCACTGCCCCACTGTGCGGCCCAGAGCATGTATCTGGAAATCAGACACACACACATGCCAAAGGTGATACAACAATCAGGGAAGGTTTGAATCGACATTGACTGGCCAAACCAAATGAGCAAATATATTGTAGATAGACACAAAATGCTGGAGTAACTCAGCGGGTCAGGCAGCATCTCAGGAGAGAAGGAATGGGTGACCCTTCTTCAGACTGATTCCTTCTCTCCTGAGATGCTGCCTGACCCACCGAGTTACTCCAGCATTTCGTGTCTACCTTCAATTTGAACCAGCATCTGCAGTTATTTTCCTAAATATATTGTAGAGGTCAAATTCGTGGATGTATACGAGCTGGTGTTCGAGATAAGTATCACGAGGAACTAGTACCTTAGACCTGGTACTCAGTCCGAAGAAGGGTCTCGACCCGAAACGTCACCCATTCCTTCTCTCCCGAGATGCTGCCTGACCTGCTGAGTTACTCCAGCATTTTGTGAATAAATCGATTTGTACCAGCATCTGCAGTTATTTTCTTATACACCTTAGACCTGGTATTGTGCAAAAACAAAAGTTAATTGAATAATCTGGTAGCTAAGGGGTCTTTGGGGAAGACTGGTTAAAAATGCAATGGATTTTTTTGTGAAATTTGCAAATGATATTGTTCAATCAGAAATTAAACCTAAATAAGGCAAACTCTGATGGCATGGGATTTAACTATGATAGACTGGAAAACTGCATTGAAAGATCCAGCAGTAAACAAGCAATGGCCATTTATAAATCCATGCACAGTTTGCATCAAATATATGCAAGGCATACAAAATAAACAGGAGAAGTGGCCGATCCGTGGCTGACGAGAAACATTTTGAAGTTAGTATTTGAGCAAAGGAAAAGACTTAGAATATATCCCAAGAAAAGGTGGGTGCTTAAAGAAGGGTTAAGGCCACATGCAGCAGCGAGAGAAAGTAGAATTGAATAAGAAACAAAACCAGTAACAAATTTCGATAGGTAGGTAAAATGAAAAGATTAGCTCAAGTTAATGTGCTTTCCCTTACAGACAGATACAGGAGAAGTGCTATGTGGGACAAAAGGAAATTAATGAAATATTCATGGAGGAAGGCACAAAAAAAGCCTTCTGGGAATAAAGGGAGAACAAGAGGCCGAGTGAGAATAAGGCGTTGAACGAAATAAGTAATAACAAACCAAAAAAAGCTTTGTCGAAAATAATAGAACTGAACGCCAATAAATGCCCAGCATCTCAGGACCTGCATACTAATGTTTTCAGTGAGGTTTAGAGTTCAGACTGACTTTAGACTTTAGAGATACAGTGTGGAAACAGGCTCTTCGGCACATCGAGGTCCACACCGACCGGCGATCAACCCGTACACTGACACTATCCCAAACCTGCAAACCTGTACGTCTTTGGAGTGTAGGGAGGGAACTGGAGCACCCGGAGAAAAACCATGCGGTCACAGGGAAAATGTACAAAATTAGCATATCTCAGAATATACAATCAGCACCCATAGTCAGGGTTAACGTAGAAACATAGAAAATACGTGCAGGAGGAGGCCATTCGGCCCTTCGAGCTAACACCGCCTATCATTGTGATCATGGCTGATCATCCACAATCAGTACCCCGTGCCTGCCTTCTCCCCATACCCCTCGATTCCGCTAGCCCCGAGAGCTCTATCTAAATCTCTTTTAAATTCATCCAGTGAATTGGCCTCCACTGCCTTCTGTGGCAGAGATTTCCACAAACTCTCTGGCTGAAAAAGTTTTTTTCTCATCTCAGTTTTAAATGGCCTCTCCTTTATTCTTACACCGTGGCCCCTGGTTCTGGACTCCCCCAACATTGGGAACATTTTTCCTGCATCTAGCTTGTCCAGTCCTTTTATAATTTTATATGTTTCTATAAGATCCCCTCTCATCCTTCTAAATTCCAGTGAATACAAGCCCAGTCTTTCCAATCTTTCCTCATATGACCGTACCACCATCCTGGGGATTAACCTCGTGAACCTACGCTGCACTGCCTGAATAGCAAGGACGTCCTTCCTCAAATTAGGAGACCAAAACTGCACACAATACTACAGATGTGGTCTCACCAGGGCCCCGTACAACTGCAGAAGGATCTCTTACTCCTTTACTCAAATCCTCTCGTTATGAAGGACAACATGCCATTAGCTTTCTTCACTGCCTGCTGCATCAGCATGTTTACTTTCAGTGACTGGTGTACAAGGACACCCAGGTCTCGCTTAAATTTTCAAGCAACTATCTCCATAAGGCAGGCAGATTTCTGGACAATAATTATACCACATGGTGACATTCATTGTCATAGTCATAGAGAGATACAGCACAGAAACATTGGAGCTACTTGCCTTACAGCGCCAGCGACCCAGGTTCAATCCTGACCACGGGTGCTTGGCTGTACGGAGTTTGTACGTTCTCCCCGTGACCACGCGGGGTCTTCAGTTTCCTCCCATACTCCAAAGAAATACAGGTTTGTCGGTTAATTGGTTTGGTATGAATGTAAATTGTCCCCAGCGTGTGTAGGATGGTGTTAGTGCACGGGGATCGCTGGTCAATGCGGTCTCGGTGGGCCGAGGGGCCTGTTTCCGCGCTGTATCCCTAAACTAAACTAAACGGAGTCCTTGAGGGGCAAGATCTTAGTCCACTTTGTCACATTGAAGTCGTCAAAGAAACTTAAGTCAAGGGCAATATAATGTCAGCAGGTTGATCTTCAACATGTTTGATGCCAGCGCTCATTGTAATAACTGCATTTCAAATAGCTCAGATATCTGTGCCACTGCTGCAAGATGAAACATTTATCACTCTGAGTAAAGAACTATGGCCCAATATTTGTTTTAAATTTGCATTTCAATCATTCGTATTTATATCTCCTGCTGCAAACTTTCAGAATTGAATTGAATGAAGTTTCCCGAGTTTACCTTTCAATGCCAATTAATATTTCAGGTCTGACCTTTAACCATTTTCTTTTCTGACTGGCATTGGCATTTCTCCTTCAACCTCGCAGTTCATTTGACTTTGAAACATGGTCCATCTTTGGTTTAGTTTAGTTTGGAGATACAGCGGGGAAACAGTCCCTTCGGACCACCGAGTCCGCGCCGACCATCGATCCCCGCACATTTACGCGCACGAGGGACAATTTTGCATTGTTACCAAACGTTCAAAATTAAAAATTAAAATGTTTAACTTGTTAGGTTTAGCCTCATTTATTATTGTCGAGTGGTACAGTGAAAAGCTCTTGTGTACATGCTATCCAGTCAAAGGCTATGCGTGAATACAGTCAAGCCACCCACAGCACTCAGATAACAGATAAGGGGTAGAACATTTAGTGCAAGATATCACATCACAGCCCGATAAATTCTGACTTAAACATAGTTCATATCCTGCACCAGTGCGTTCTGCCAAAAAAAAAACCTTGGACAAGACCACTCAGTGGACAGAGGGAAAGATTCAAGAATCTTTATAAAAATGTACCATGCTACAAACTCATGGGAGTCCAAGGCCCATCTATATACTAAAACTCTCGTTTGTTATCTTGTTTGTGACTGAACTTCAGCCAAAACGGTACAAGATAGCGCGACAATTTTAGGCCCACCTTACTCACCGTTGTCACTTTAGTGATTATGCAAGCAGTTTTATTGAAATCGGTGTTATATTTTTAAAGTTATTCACATTTTTAAGTTTAAAAGGATGAGAGGGGGAGGGGAGGAGGGAGGGAGGGGGAAGGGGGGAAGTGGGGGAGAAGGGAGAGGGGAGGGGGGTGGTAGAGGAGAGAGAGACGGGAGGACAGGGTGCTGCACCAATGCAGGAGAGGTTTGGGCCCAACGGGTCCACTTGGTCTAGTAATTATTTAAAGTCGAAAAGAAATATACAGAACAGTATTGACAATCTGGAGGCTATACCTAAGGTGCACACAGACTCCCAGTCTATGTGATAGAAGGAAAACTCCATGTCAAAAATGATCTAACCATCCACTGTCAGGCATCTGTTGTCCACCGGTAGGTGAACCCACAAACTAGAGTTTGTGGGCACAGCTCAGAAACAGTCCCCTTCGGCCCACCATGTCTATGCCGACTATTGAACCACATAATGGCACGGTGGCGCAGCGGTAGAGCTGCTGCCTTACAGCGCCAGAGACCTGGGTTCCATCCTGACTACAAGTGTTGCCTGTACGGAGTTAGTGTAAGAAAATAACTAGCGGCAGATAGACTGTTGGAGCCTGTAGTCCAACACCTTCGCTCAGTCCGCCTCAACCAACCTGATCTCCCGGTGGCTGAGCACTTCAGCTCCCTCTCCCACTCCCAGTATGACCTTTCTGTCATGGGCCTCCTCCAGTGCCATAGTGAGGCCCACCAGAAATTGGAGGAACAGCACCTCATATTTCGCTTCGGCAGCTTGCAGCCCAGCGGTATGAACATTGACTTCTCCAACTTTAGATAGTTCCTCTGTCTCTCTCTTCCCCTCCCCCTTCCCAGTTCTCCCTGTACCTGCCTCCACCTATATCCTTCCTTTGTCCCGCCCCCCTGACATCAGTCTGAAGAAGGGTCTCGACCCGAAACGTCACCCATTTCTTCTCTCCTGAGATGCTGCCTGACCTGCTGAGTTACTCCAGCATTTTGTGAATAAATACCTTCGGCCTGTACGGAGTTAATATGTTCTCCCCGTGACTTGTGTGGTTTTACCCTGAGATCTTCGATTTCCTCCCACTCTCCGAAGATGTTCAGATTTGTATGGTATTTGGCTTGGTGTAAATGAAAATTTCCCTCGTGTGTGTTGGAAAGTGCTACTGCACGGGGATCACTGGTCGGTGCGGACTCGGTGGGACGAATGGCCTGTTTCCGTGCTGTATCACTTAACTAAACTAAACCCTCCCCATTGAATGAGCACAGTACGCTTAAACTGTATGTGATGCTACGAGGAAATGCTGTAGCAACATTGAGCACCAAGCCTAATTAATGAGATTTCGTTTGTTTTACATCAGCCTTGAAATTGGCACCTATTCCTTACCATCCCCATTTTGTAACAAAAAGTGTATTTTTCCTGTTTATAGAAACATAGAAACATAGAAAACAGGTGCAGGAGGAGGCCATTAGGACCTTCGAGCCAGCACCGCCATTCATTGTGATCATGGCTGATCATCCACAATCAGTAACCCGTGCCTGTCTTCTCCCCAAATCCCTTGATTCCATCTATCTAACTTTCTTTTAAATTCATCCAGTGAATTGGCCTCCACTGCCCTCTGTGGCAGAGAATTCCACAAATTCACAACTCTCTGGGTGAAAAATTTTCTTCTCACCTCAGTTTTAAATGGCCTCACCTTCATTCTTAGACTGTGGCCCCTGGTTCTGGACTCCCTCAACATTGGGAACATTTTTCCTGCATCTAGCTTGTCCAGTCATTTTATAATTTTATACGTCTCTGTAAGACCCCCCCCCCCCCCCTCATCCTTTTAAACACTAGTGAAAACAAGCCCAGTCTTTCCAATGTTTCCTCATATGACAGTCCTGTCATCCCAGGGATTAACCTCGTGAACCTACGCTGCACTGCCTCAATAGCAAGGATGTCCTTCCTCA